>NC_135970.1:40702576-40730076 GCF_053455715.1 Rhinoraja longicauda | reverse complement strand
CCACCAAGTCCACGCTAACCACCGAGTCCACGCTAACCACCGAGTCCACGCTAACCACCGACTCAACGCTAACCACCGAGTCCACGCTAACCACCGAGTCCACGCTAACCACCGAGTCCAAGCTAACCACCGAGTCCACCCGTTCACAATCGGTCTGTGTTATCACACTTTTGCATCCACTCCCTTCACAAAAGGTGCAATTTACAGAGGCTCATAACCTACAAACCTTGCACATCTGCAACTCCAAGTAACCACCTGGTGAATTCAGTCGATACATTCTAGGTCCTTTTCATGTTGGCCTTTATGGCAAGAGGAGTTGAGTATAGGAGCAAAGAGGTCCTTCTGCAGTTGTACAGGGCCCTAGTGAGACCGCACCTGGAGTACTGTGTGCAGTTTTGGTCTCCAAATTTGAGGAAGGAAATTCTTGCTATTGAGGGCGTGCAGCGTAGGTTTACTAAGTTAATTCCTGGAATGGCGGGACTGTCATATGTTGAAAAACTGGAGCGACTGGACTTGTATACGCTGAAATTTAGGATGAGAGGGGATCTTATTGAAACATTTAAGATTAGTAAGGGATTGGACACGTTAGAGGCAGGAAACATGTTCCCAATGTTGGGGGAGTCCAGAACCAGGGCTCACAGTTTAAAATAAGGGGTAGGCCATTTAGAACTGAGATGAGGAAAAACTTTTTCACTCAGAGAGTTGTAAATCTGTGGAATTCTCTGCCTCAGAAGGCAGTGGAGGCCAATTCTCTGGATGCTTTCAAGAGAGAGCTAGATAGAGCTCTTAAAGATAGCAGAGTCAGGGGGTATGGGGAGAAGGCAGGAACGGGGTACTAATGGAGAATGATCAGCCATGATCACATTGAATGGCGGTGCTGGCTCGAAGGGCCGAATGGCCTACTCCTGCACCTATTGTCTATTGTCTATTGTCTTATGAAAATACTTGGGGAGCATTTAATTTTTGAATGAAGCCCTACGTGCAAAGACTGTGCAAAATCGCCAAGTGCATCAATTCTTCCATACGTAGTTGTGATCCACTGTGCCTCCATGCTTTGAGGTTATAGCACTCTAAGCCTGTTCCCTGCAGAAAGCCATTTATTCAGCTACTCTAGCAATAAAACTATTGCGACAACTACATTAGACAGACAGGCATTGAAATGCCCCGTCTTTAAAATTAGGTCCAATTGTAAAATGAATGCTTAATCCTCAAATGTAACACAAGCTCTAATGATAGTTCTACCTTTCAATAACCTATCCCTAACCCTGATCCTACTCTTGTAACAGTTTATTAAAAATAACAAGTTGGAAGCTCGGCATAGTTTTAGAGTAGGAAAGGGGATTGGAAAAACTCTGTGATACTTGCTGACCGAGAACAATAGCTTCTGTCAAGCAATAGAAAGCTGATTAATGCCGAGAGTTGTTCCGACCCAAAACTCACCACCGAAAACAGACACACTCAATGTTTTTCCTTGGTGCGAGATTTTCCACCCGACCCACAACACGTTATCACTTTTTCTTTCAGCCGGGAAAAGAAAACAAAAGCAGTGAGACAAGTTTCTTATTTTAATTTGCATTGTGATTCTCTTGGCCACTATCCATGGCTAACGTTTGAAAAAAATACTTTTTCCAAGCTGCCCAGGTATTCCTGTCAGTATCCTGTGGGGAAGGTCACTCCAGTCGCCACTTGGATGAGGCGTTCAATGTTACATTGTGAGTCATGTTTACAGATTGTGGGGGAGATTGTCCGCACTTTTCACCAACATCAGGTCCAGAAACCTCCCTGTCATCAACCGAGCACACACCATCCATCTTGATAAGCTTCTTTCCTTCCTTATTACATCATTATCTCCTTCCCTTGACGTTGATGGGAGCATGTACTCAAAAGTATTTTTGGACATGTTCATTTCACTGGGTTTTTTTGGTTACACTAAAACGTACAAGATTCTTAAAGGGCTTAGACAATAGACAATAGACAATAGGTGCAGGAGGAGGCCATTCGGCCCTTCGAGCCAGCACCGCCATTCAATGTGATCATGGCTGATCATTCTCAATCAGTACCCCTTTCCTGCCTTCTCCCCCTACCCCCTGACTCCGCTATCCCTAAGAGCTCTATCTAGCTCTCTCTTGAATGCATCCAGAGAATTGGTCTCCACTGCCTTTGGAGGCAGAGAATTCCACAGATTCACAACTCTCTGACTGAAAAAGTTTTTCCTCATCTCAGTTCTAAATGGCCTACCCCTTATTCTTAAACTGTGGCCCCTTGTTCTGGACTCCCCCAACATTGGGAACATGTTTCCTTCCTCTAACGTGTCCAACCCCTTAATAATCTTATACGTTTCGATAAGATCCCCTCTCATCCTTCTAAATTCCAGTGTATACAAGCCTAGTCGCTCCAGTCTTTCAACATATGACAGTCCCGCCATTCCGGGGGTTGGGGCCGAAGCACGGTTTCAGAGTGGGGGCAGATCCTTTGCGGCTGAGATGAGGCGATGTTTCTTCATCAGAAACATAGAGACATTGAAAATAGGTGCAGGAGTAGGCCATTCGGCCCTTCGAACCAGCATCGCCATTCAATATGATCATGGCTAATCATCCTAAATCAGTACCCCGTTCCTACTTTCTCCCCATATCCCTTCATTACGTAAGCCCCAAGAGCTACACCCAACTCTAAAGCGAATTAATGTTTCCCTGGTCAGTTTACAAAGTAGGGATGGCAAGAAGCTTTAAGATACCCTACATTCCGGCTTCTAAATGCGGGCCAACGTTAGTCCAGTGTGTAAATAACAAGCCCTGGCTTTGATGGACATTGCGCCTCTGCCATTACAAACAGCACGCGACAGCACAAAGACTCTGTTCACCCTGTGTAATATCCTCCTCTATCTTGAGATAGAGAGGTAAATTCCACCAGAAACTCAAGGTCATCTAGTTCTTGAGGTTACGGTGCGTCGTGGAATTGCTTGTTATTTTGCATGATTTGTACGATATAATATATTCAATAATAAACTAATTGACTACGGGTGCTGTCTGTATGGAGTTTGCACGCTCTCCCTGAGACCGCGTGGGTTTTCTCCATGTGCTCCGGTTTCCTCCCACATCCCAAAGGCAGTCAGGTTTGTAGGTTAAATGGCTTTCTGCAAATTGTCCCCTTGTGTGTCGGATAGAACCGGTGTATGGGGTGACCCCTGGTCGGTGTGGGCCAGCTGGGGTGAAGGGCCTGTTACCATACTGTATAATAACTACAACTAAAACAAAACGAAATCTATTGGTACAACCTGCAAAATTGGTGCATATATCTAGAGAGCATTTTTATTGATTTCTTCACCTGAGGGATGAGAATGGTAATGCCGGCATTTTTAGTCCATCCCTATTGCCCATGAATTGAGGAGTCGCTCTGATTCAACTCCTTGGTGGATCTGGAGCCACATGCAGGCAGACTGGCGAGAGAAGGCAAAGTTGCTTCCCAAACAGGTTTTCGCGACAATCCAATAGTTTTATGGTTAATGTTAGAGATGTTAGTAAATTCCAGGTGCATTTAATTTTTTTTATTTATACTCCCAACTGATTTGATGGGAATTGAACTTGTGTACCTGAATTAAATGGCTGGGGCATCTGGAAACTGATATAGTCACAACCTCTATAATACTGTTGACACAAGGAACTGCAGATGCTGGTTTACGCAAAAAGGTCACAAAGTGCTAGAGTAACTCAGTGGGTCAGGCAGCATCTCTGGAGAAAATGGATAGGGGACAATTTGGGTTGGGACACTTCTTCACATCCCGATCCAAAACATCACCTAACCATGTTCTCCAGAGATGCTGCCTGACTCACTGAGTTATTCCAGCACTTTGTAACCGCTGTGATACCATGACAGCCCCAAATGAACTCATACAAACCACAGAGGGTGCAACAATCATTCTCCCCCGGGCAAGTTGCGTACAAGATTGTAAGAGAGCTCAGGATTGTCATGTCCAAATAGCATAATAATCCTTCAAACCTCACTGGCCTTGACGGAGGTTGGTACTACACCTACCTTGGAAAAAGATGATTAATAATTCCAATATCAAGATGTGAACTATTGTAAGTAATGAGAGGATGTTGTGTTGCTGGAGTTGCTGTTAAACCATGTCCCCATCTGTTCCTTCAGCTGGAGTTGACCGTACAATGTTGAAGAGTATTTACCCAATATTATCTTTATTATTCACCTTTGATCAACATCACTGGTACACGCTGCTGTTTATGAGAACTTACTGTGTTCAAGTTGTTTGTCATGTTTCTTATGTGCAGGGGTGTCTGAACTTCAAATGTTATGCCTGAGCTGTCAAATGTCGGGGTTGAAAAAGGAGCCAGAGATATGTAAATCCTTCATTTGCAACAGCCCAACACACGAAATACATGAGGGCCAATCACACAAACATTCAAGTGTTAAACTAAACGCTGTGCATAAATCCTTGGACTAAATTTCTGGGGATGATAAATAATAAAAAGTAGTGAGTCATCGTTGAGTGCATCGATCACCAAACCGAAACATACAATGTGTCTGATGTTCTTTAATCCTTTTTCTGTCACATTCTGTTCTAATTCAGCTTCTTCCTCTTTGTTATCAGGTTTCTGAATGGTCCTGCTATAAGCTAGGGCGTGTAGAAAGGAACTGCAGATGCTGGTACATGCCGAAGATAGATACAAAGTGCTGGAGTAACTCAGCGGGTCAGGCGGCATCTCTGGATGACGATTCGGGTCGAGACCCTTCTTCAGACTTTCTGTCTGATTCACCTCTACCCCACACAGGCATTGGACTTTGTCTATGGAACTGGGGCACGACAATGGTGAGAGTTATATTCTGCACTCTGTATCTGTTCCTTTGTTCTCTGCTTTGAAGTTCAGTTTGACCTGATCGTATGTATGTATGATCTGATTGGATAGCATGCAATCCAAAACCTTTCACTGTAGCTCGGTACACATGACAATAATAAACCTGAACCTTAACCTAAACCTCCAGGTAGCTCCAGGTAATGCACAAAACAAAGACTTTCTCTTCCGGCTGGAAGTAACGCAAAGATGTTACCTGTTGTAGGGGGATCTTAGCAGCAGCGCCTGGCTCCCTGCACAACTGTCGGTGGAGTTATGGCAGCCGTAGACCGGTGGAGGTACTGGATACTGCTGCTCTCCTGTGGGGTAAGTGACAGGGGCAGGTTACTCATGGCCTTGTCAGGCAACCATGACGAATGAGCTGCTGTGAAATGATTTAACAGACAGTGTTAAAGTAGCCTAGATGTGATCCAGATATTACATGACACTGTGCTTAACTCCAATGGGCACAAATGGGATTTAGCAAATGCATAACATTTTTGTCCTAATTGCCATTGCCTTAGACTGTACGACAAAGTCTGACCAATATATCCCACTTAACACTCATAGATTCAGTCGACGTGGCATGGATTACCTGCATGTTCTCTGACAGCGAATATGATGCAAACCAGTCACTGGCTATCAAGTGGAAATGAAGCAAGATTAATGACAAGTGTGAATAAGATTCATGCCATTACATCTTGAGATCAGGAGGGCGATGTGAGGAGGCCAGGTGTTGAGAGAAACCTCTGCCTCCAATTTTCTCCAGCTCTTCTCTCTTTCCCAAAACATGAATACCTTTAAACAGACTGTTGGCAGAGAGAAATCACAAACTCCCTCAAACCACAGACTACTTTATTCTTCCAACCAGCGCGGATGCTTTGTCCGTCTCAGTGTGCCCTTCTATGTGCACAGAATGAATTCATTTTCTTTACATTTTCCACATCAAATCAGCCCATGGAAGTATTTAAGGTGAGTCCAAATAGTCGACCATTAATGTGTAGGAAAGAACTGCAGATGCTGGTTTAAATCGAAGGTAGATCACAAAATGCTGGAGTAACACAGCGGGACAGGCAGCATCTCTGGAGAGAAGGAATGGGTGACGTTTCGGGTCGAGACCCTTCTTCAGACCATTAATTTAGTCAACCATTAATAGTAGGCAGTGACAAGACACTGCAAATGCTGGGATCCTGAGCGAAAAAACTAGCTGGAGGATAAACACAGCAGGCCAGGCAGCATCTGTGTTGGAAAATGAACAGACGTTTCAGGTCAGAAACACTTCTTCTGAATCAGAAATGACTCGAAACGTTGCCTGTCTATTTCCCTCCACAGATGCTGCCTGGTCCATTCAGCCCTTTATTGCTTTACTAACTAAAAAATAGCATGACGACCAACTGCAAATTCACTACAAGTTCAAGTGATGCAAAAAAAAGCTGCAATTATTAAATATTAGCATTAAACATTAACACATTAACACACCATTTCAGTCCTGCTTCTCACAGGGATTAGTTTCCTTTCTGAAACTAAGTGTTAAGATGTGATCGAGTGCAATTCCATGACCAGTTCAGTTTCCCTTGTTACTTTACTTAGAAAAATGAGACTAATTAATGATAATATTCACACAAAACAAGCATGACTTGAAACGTTTATCTGTTTTGATTCTACTGCTAATGTAACAAGCTTTCAATGCAAGCTAGTTACTTGTCCGTGATAAACTGTAATTAAAATTTCAAATCACATAAGAAGCATATTCCGATCAGCTGAGGTGAAAGATAAGAGAAAGCAACAAGACATGGGCAGCTTGGTTTCTCAAAGCTGTTCTACGGTGAATGAAATCATGGTGTGTGTGTGTGTGACCCTCCTCTTTCTCTCCATTTGGCTAATAAAGTCTATTGAAGTCAGATTTGAAATTGACAATTGGCTCAGGACGACATAGGCCGCACGGTGGTGCAGCAGTAGAGTTGCTGCCCTACAGCGCCAGAGACCTGGGTTTGATCCTGACTACAGGTGCTGTGTGTATGGAGTTTGCTCGGTCTCCCCGTGACCACGTGGGTTTTCCCCGGGAGCTCTGGTTTCCTCCCGCATTCCAAACACGTGCAGGTTTGTAGGTTAATTGGCTTCGGTAAATTGCCCCTGGTGTGTAGGATAGTGTTAGCATGTGGGTGATCGCTGGTCGGCGCGACTCAGTGGGCGGAAGGGCTTGTTTCCATGCTGTATCTCTAAAACTAAAAGTAAAACTAAAAACTAAATGCCATCCGCAGAGAAAGTTGCAAACGTCTACCGTGCTGTATAAAGGACTGAATCCTACGAGCTGGTGTTTCCGAGAGGAACAGTTGATATTTAACCTTTAGACAATAGACAATAGACAATAGGTGCAGGAGGAGGCCATTCGGCCCTTCGACCCAGCACCGCCATTCAATGTGAACATGGCCAATCATTCTCAATCAGTACTCCGTTCCTGCCTTCTCCCCATACCCCCTGACTCCGCTATCCTTAAGAGCTCTATCTAGCTCTCTCTTGAATGCAGAGAATTGGCCTCCACTGCCTTCTGAGGCAGAGAATTCCACAGATTCACAACTCTCTGACTGAAAAAGTTTTTCCTCATCTCCATTCTAAATGGCCTACCCCTTATTCTTAAACTGTGGCCCCTTGTTCTGGACTCCCCCAACATTGGGAACATGTTTCCTGCCTCTAACGTGTCCAACCCCTTAATAATCTTATACGTTTCGATAAGATCCCCAGACTGAAAGAAGGCATGCACTATGAACTGTACACATTGGTAGAAGAAAATAATCCAGATCAAAACCAGTTCCCCAGCGGCAATATAGTCCTGCTCAAAAGGATCGCCACTCAAATCTCAGATCCAGTGCAGGGTCTAAGATGCTATTGAATCCAATGGTGTTTATAAAGCACAGAACTTAATGGCAAAAGGAAAAAATAAATAGCTTTACAATGATTTCGCTTTGGTTTTCAATTATTTCTTTGTGCTAATGGAGGTTGCTTAGCAACCCGCCTCGCAGTCCTGGTGGCCACCATTGGTGGAGCAGGAGCACGTGGCCGCTGGCTGGGTGAGGTCACGTGGGGCGTGGGGCGGTGACGTCACCTTGTCCATTATTTGGGAGTGAGGAAGTTGGCAACCCTGGTCCCTAACTTTATAGACAATAGACAATAGGTGCGGGAGTAGGCCATTCAGCCCTTCAAGCCAGCACCGCCATTCAATGCGATCATGGCTGATCACTCTCAATCAGTACCCCGTTCCTGCCTTCTCCCCATACCCCCTCACTCCGCTATCCTTAAGAGCTCTATCCAGCTCTCTCTTGAAAGCATCCAATGAACTGGCCTCCACTGCCTTCTGAGGCAGGGAATTCCACACCTTCACCACTCTCTGACTGAAAAAGTTCTTCCTCATCTCCGTTCTAAAAGTCTGATAAGCCCACCTAGAATTTTTAGACATTGACCTCTTTAGACCTGGACACGCCACCAGCTAAGCTCATCTCTCCCCATCGACCCTACAGAGAGGTGGCTGCTGGTGTACAACACAAACACCAAGAGACATCAGTTGGGCTGAATGGCCGTAATTCATGTCACCAGATCTGTTATTTCATGCTTGTTAAACTTGTGCAAGCATTTAAAATTAATTGATCTGCTTCTGAGCTGTTGTAACTTTGCTTAATGGAGATCAAGAAAACTTTCTGTTCTTCTATAACAAAATGAATTGCAACTTCGGATAAACTGTTGCATGTTTGAGGACATTGCAATGAGAAGTCCTTTTTCAGTTAATTCTCAGACAGGCAGCTGCTTATTTAAGAGGAGGTCAGCATCTCCATGCTTTTAGAATGGTTGGAATAAATAAACAAGCTTTTATTAATTGTATTAATTTTATTAACGATGGCCCCATTGTCCATTACATTAACTGGGGAAATCCTTGTCCCTGCAAAATGAATTGACAATCGCAAAGCATTAAATAGAAATGGAGACCCAAGAAAATGCAGATGCAGGAACCTTGAGCAAAATACACAAAGTGTTGGAGGAACTCAGCGGGTCAGTCAGTGTCTGTGGAGGAAATGAAAAGACGACCTTTCAGTCAGAAGACTGAAGTTCTGACCCAAAATGTTGCCTATCAACATATAGTTTGCATGTTCTCCTTGTGGCTGCGTGGGTTTTCTCCGGGTGCTCCGGTTTCCTCCTACACTCCAAAGACGTGCAGGTTTGTAGGTTGGGTAAAATTGTAAAATTGTCCCTTGTGTGTAGGATAGCGTTAGTGTACGGGGTGATGGCTGGTTGGTGCAGACTCGGTGGGCCGAAGGGCCTGTTTCGCGCTGTATCTCTAAAGTCCAAAGTCTCTCCATTGCCTGCACAGATGTTGTTTGACCTGCTGAGTTCCTCCAGCACATCTGTGTTTTGGTCAGTAAATAGAAATGTTTCTTTAGCTTACTAAACTATTTAAAAATCTCAACCAATAAATGTTTCCAATGTCACAAGACATAATCTACGGTTATATCGTGTTATATTGCTACAATCTATTTAAATATATACAGTGCAATATTGTCATAGGCCAGTGGTATCTATGATGTATGGCACTAATCTGAAAGTATGTACATCATGTGCTGGAGAACTGAAACAAGTCACGGCAGTGCATTCATCAGGGGTAGTTTGAGGGCAGCATCTTTATAAAAGGTAATGTTGTTTCGGTCTTTTCTGGCAATGAACGAATGTAAACTTTTTTCTTGTGAATTAGCAAGCAGACTGCAGCTGCCATGAAACTGGAGCCTGGGTTTGCAGTATTGTGACCAGTGTAAGGATGGGACTTCTGGTTCACTGCTGGGAGTGGTGGCCAGGGAGCATGGCTGCCTGGCAGTAAACCTCTCCATGTTCCCTTTCTTTTACAATAGACAATGGACAATAGGTGCAGGAGGAGGCCATTCGGCCCTTCGAGCCAGCACCACCATTCAATGTGATCATGGCTGATCATTCTCAATCAGTACCCCGTTCCTGCCTTCTCCCCATACCCCCTGACTCCGCTATCTTTAAGAGCTCTATCTAGCTCTCTCTTGAATGCATTCAGAGAATTGGCCTCCACTGGCTTCTGAGGCAGAGAATTCCACAGATTCACAACTCTCTGACTGAAAAAGTTTTTCCTCATCTCAGTTCTAAATGGCCTACCCCTTATTCTTAAACTGTGGCCCCTGGTTCTGGACTCCCCCAACATTGGGAACCTGTTTCCTGCCTCTAACGTGTCTGACCCCTTAATAATCTTATACCTTTCGATAAGATCTCCTCTCCTAAATTCCAGTGTATACAACCCTAGCCGCTCCAGTCTTTCAACATACGACAGTCCCGCCATTCTGGGAATTAACCTAGTAAACCTATGCTGCACGCCCTCAATAGCAAGAATATCCTTTTGAGGCATTAGAGACCGCAGATGCTGGAATCTGAAGCAAATGAAATCGAGGCGCTGGAGGGACTCATGGGGTTGGGCATTCCCCTCCCCTCCCACCACCACTGATGCTGCTTGACACACTGCTTTCCTCCAGTAGTTTTCTTTTTGCTCCTTTCGGTTGAAGTTAGAGGAACGCAAAACTGTGAGGGACGTGGTGCGTGGACGATGTAGAGAGCCGTCCGTTTCACACCAATGAGGCCACAGGCAATTTGGAGAAACGGCACCTCATATTTCGCTTGGCTCGTTTACACCCCAGCGGTATGAACATTGAATTCTCTAATTTTAGGTAACTTTTTAAAAAACACCTTGATGCTCAGATGTTGAAAAGCCCTAAAACACATCCAGCATTGTAATTAGTATCTAAAGGCACAAAATGAAATTCTGGTATTCTACACCAGCCTTTTTTTGCACCAGATTCCAGCAGACAATTCACCAATATTCCTCTCCTTGTTTCACCAACCAGGCCTTTAACCTGTTCCAGTTACACCTCCGCTAAAATAGAATTCCAGGAAGGTTCATTGTGCTTTTGCCCTTCAGTTTCTCATGGAGTCCTTGAGAATCACAATTTATTACCTAAATAAAATCTGTGGGGCGGCACAGCAGCGGAGCGGTAGTGTATCTGCCTTACAGCGCCAGAGTCCCGGGTTCGATACTGACTATGGGTGCTGTGTGTACAGAGTTTGTACGTTCTCCCCGTGACCACATGGGTCTTCTCCGGGTGTTCCAGTTTCCTTCCACACTCCAAAGACGTACAGGTCTAGGTTAATTGGCTTTGGTAAAATCGTGTAGGATAGTGGTCATATGGTCATGTTCATAAGGGATAGGAGTAGAATTAGGCCATTCGACCCATCAAGTCTACTCCGACATTCAATCATGGCAGATCTATCTCTCCCTCCTAACCCCATTCTCCTGCCTTCTCCCCATAACCTCTGACACCTGTACTAATCAAGAATCTATCTATCTGTGCCTTAAAAATATCAACTGACTTGGCCTCCACAGCCTTCTGTAGCAAAGAATTCCACAGATTCACCACCCTCTGTCTAAATAAATTTCTCATCGTCTCCTTCCTAAAAGAACGCCCTTTAATTCTGAGGCTATGACCTCTAGTCCTAGACTCTCCCACTAGTGGAAACATCCTCTCAACGTCCACTCAATCCAAGAATGAACAAGTTTATTGGCCAAGTATGTGCATATACAAGGAATGTGCCTTGGTGCTCCGCTAACAAATGACAACACAAACATACAGTTAACAATTAAGAATAAAGCATAACCACATCAAAACAAGCCTTTCACTATTACCTGTGTGTAGGTAATTTCAATGAAGTCCCCCGTCATTCTTCTAAACTCCAGCGAGTACAGGCCCAGTGCTGACAATTGCTCATCATAGGATAACCTATTCGTTCCTGGGATCATTCTTGTAAACCTCCTCTGGACCCTCTCCAGAGCCAGCACATCCTTCCTGAGATATGGTGCCCAAAGTTGCTCACAATATTCCAAATGTGGCCTGACCAGTGCCTTATAGAGCCTCCGCATTACATCCCTTTGTTGTAAACAAGCCCTCTTGAATTAAATGCTAGCATTGAGTTTGCTTTCTTTACTACTGATAGTGTACGGACAGTGCTAGTGTACGGAGATCGCTGGTCAGCACAGACCCGGTAGGCCGAAGGGCCTGTTCCCTCACTGCATCTCTAAAGTCTAACGTCTAAATAAACAAGCTGTAAATGTCCCCTCACAAATTTGTAAATAAATCCGTCAAACATTGTCACCTGCTGTAGACTGAATGCCGATGGTCAACATTTTTTTCCACAGTTTCATCAAACATGTCTTTTGGTGCCCCCTCTGCCATGTAAACCCAGCGTTACCTCTCTCGCAACATCACAATACTAAAGCCACTTAAATGCCACAAAATGAACACCCACACCTTCTCAGGGTCAATGAGAGATGGACATTAAATGCAGCTTTGGAATTAATGCTCACATCCCATGTGAAGATAAACATATTAGTCTCACAAAATGCTGGAGTAACTCAGCTGGTCAGGCAGCATCTCAGGAGAGAAGGAATGGGTGACGTTTTGGGTCAAGACCCAAATAAATACCTTCGATTTGCACCAGCATCTGCAGTTATTTTCTTACACAACACATTAGTCTGCTTAGTTAAATTAATAAGATTGCATCTGACTTTTTTACAGTTTAAATGTTTCATCAGTCTTGCCAATAGTCTGAAGAAGGGTTCCGACTGACCTGAAACATGACCTATCCATGTTCTCCACAGGTCTGCCTGACCCGCTGAGTTACACCAGCACTCTGTGAAACGTCGCCTATCCATGTTCTCCACAGGTGCTGCCTGACCCACTGAGTTACTCCAGCGCTCTGTGAAACGTCGCCTATCCATGTTCTCCACAGATGCTGCCTGACCCGCTGAGTTACTCCAGCCCTCTGTGTCTATCTTTGGCCAGCAGCTGTCATCAGTCATGTACATGCATAAATCTGACAAGCATATTTCAGACTTTTCAAAAATATTGCTGAGGAACTTCTAAAAATATCTTAAACTATTTCGCGGTCCGAGCTGGTTTTGCACAAAAGGGCAACGATCTTTCAGCCATTGGAATTGACAGAAAGGAGAAAAAAAGTGATTTAATATTTTAGCAGAAGATCCTTTGAAGAGCGGAGTGCAAAAGAGTTACCTAAGCTGCTCTGCTGGGTGAGGGGATCCTCGTGCTTGAAGGTGTGATTCGGGAACTGAGGAGTGTGGTGGCTGGGAGTGTGGCCGTAACCAGGAGTCGTATCGAAAGCCACAGTGCTATAACCTGAAACAAACACAAAAACACACCGTGAGGAATTGATCAAATCTGAATTATGATTTTACACCACCACTAATAGATTTCACACAGTACCCAAAGGTTCATCGACCAACCAAGTTTATATTTCTAGTGCAGGCCAAGTTGATTGATTTGTTTAGTTCGGTGCTTCTTAAACTGGTGAATAGTTCACCCAAGGGTGAATGAAAGTAAAGGGGTACATGAAGGGGGAATGACTTAATATATACAAACTTATACACAAGGGAGAATAAGACGAAAATTACTAAAAAAAACGAAGAAAATTTAGTCGAGGGTGAATGAAATTTTGTGATAAAGACTCAAGGGTGAATGAGTTTAAGAAGCACCGGTTTGGTTCATCGATAGAGCATAGCAACGGGCCCTTCATCCCACAAAGACCGCACCAGCAGCGATCACCCGTACACTATGTTCTGTCCTACACACCAGAAATCAATTAAGCTACAAACCTGCACGTCTTTGGAATGTGGGAGGAAACGGGAGCACCTGGAGATAGCCCATGCGGTCACAATGAGATCGTACAAACTCCAAACAGATTTTTTTAGATTTAGAGATACAGCACAGAAACAGGCCCTTCAGCCCACCGGGTCCGCGCCACCCAGCGATCCCTGCACATTAACGCTATCCTACACCCACTAGGGACAATTTTTACACTTGCCCAGCCAATTAACCTACAAACCTGTACGTCTTTGGAGTGTGGGAGGAAACCAAAGATCTCGGAGAAAACCCACGCAGGTCACGGGGAGAACGTACAAACTCCGTACAGACGGCACCCGTAGTCAGGATCGAACCTGAGTCTCCGGCGCTGCATTCGCTGTAAGGCAGCAACTCTACCGCTGCGCCTCCGTGCCGCCCAACCTTGATCGAACAGCACCCGTGGTCAGGATTGAACTGGGCCTCTGACACTGTACGGCAACAACTCCACCGCTGCGACAACATGCCGCCTTTAGCCAACTGGTTTGGTAAAAGCAATAACTGATTTTCACACAACCAAATCCAACACTTCATTAATGAAAGGAAAGCATCTGATTTTAAAGACTTTCGTTGAGGTGACGACATTGGCTGTTCACTTCTTCCAATAGAATCATAAAATGGGTTCCAGCCAGCTACTGTGTCAGAAAAGACAGGAGGTGAATATAAACCCTGTAAATACAAAACAACGACTCATAGTTGCTGGCAGGAGGCAGGATCATTGAGGTGTAACAGTACAAGGCGGAGAGAGGAACACGGGATGAGTAATCAGGCTCACATTCCTCCTATTGGAGTGAAGGGAATTACAAGTCATGAGGCCCCCCATCCCTTGAGCCACGCTGTGTCGATTCCAGCCCCATGTCCCTTCAAAAAGAGCAAAGGACGCCTGACGGATTAAACAGCATTTCTTTAAGTAAAAGGAGCTTGACAGGTCAGGCCGATGAACTCAGGCACGATTAGCAACATGGGGCTGGGGTATTATAACTATTGGGGAAACGTGACTGGGGGGGGGGGGGGGGGGAGGGTTACACGACCGATGCATGTCATTATTCCACAATGCAGATGCTGCAGGAGGGATACAGATGGCGGGTAGCTTTGTATAGGAAAAAAACTGCAGATGCTGGTTTAAATCGAAGGTAGACACAAAATGCTGGAGTAACTCAGCGGGTCAGGCAGCACCTCTGGAGAGAAGGAATGGGTGACGTTTCGGGTCAAGACCCTACTTCAGACTGATGTCAGGGGAGAGGGCGGGACAAAGATAGGATGTAGTCGGAGACTGGAAGACTAGTGGGAGAACTGGGAAGGGGGAGGGGATAGAGAGGGAAAGCAGGGACCATCTGAAGTTAGAGATGTCAATGTTCATAACGCTGGAGTGTAAACTTCCCAAGCGAAATATGAGGTGCTGTTCCTACAATTTGCGCTTGGCCTCTCTCTGACAATGGAGGAGGCCCATGCTTTGCTTTGTCTGAAATATCAGAGATTGAGAAGCATAGACGGGGTAGACGGTCAGAACATTTTCCCCAGGGTGGAAATATTAAGGGTTAATGGTGAGAGGGGGGAAATCTGAAGGGGATGTGCAGGGCAAGATTTTTACGCAGTGATGGGTTCCTAGAATGAGCTGGTAGGGGTGGTGATGAAGGCAGATATAACAGTGGTATTTTAGAGGCTTTTAGACAGGCACTTGGATACGCAAGGAATGGAAGGCTACGGATCATGTACAGGCGGAGAAGATTAACGGTGTGACATGGACATTGTGGACAATTGGTTCATGTTCAATGTTCTAAGAGAGGAGACCTCTGTCTCTGCCTTGCCTCTCAGTACTGTATAGAAATTGTCACAGCCTTTAATTCAGGAAACTATTCAATCTGTCCAATCAATTAATTTGAAAATTAAATTCTTCCCTGCAAAACAGTTGCCATTGCAATTCAAAGCAAATAGTTTCGGGAAGGCTGTTTCTGACGGGCGTGAGAAGGACTTGTGCACATTGATCCATCGAGTGATCAGACGCTCTCAACACCACCAGTCAATCTGTGTCACTCCCCCTCAACCCTGAACTTTCTTCCTTCCAAAAACTAAGGGATTGAACCTGCTTCCTCAACCCTCTCAGACAGTGAATTTCCAACCGAGGCATGTTGCGGAGCGTAAACACGTGCCTTGCATTTCCATTCATCGGACATCAGGCATCCTAGTTCTTGACCCGGTGAGAGCATTTTGTATCTGAACCCCTTGATGATTTCGAGCACTACTAAATTACTGCTCAACCTTTGCTGTTCTTGGAACAATGGTATAGACCTTCTCCAGTCTATCCATGTAAGTGAAGGCCTTCACTCCGGCTACCACTCTGCATGTTTTCTGCAACAGCTCTCAATCGCTACTGCAATGTTCACAATTGCCCGTGAACCCGTGTTTTCCAGAGGTTCAACAAAACCAGTTCTGAAAGTGCATGCAAAAACACACAACTTTATTACATATTACATATATACGGCTGTATATATATGATGATATGATGATGATGATAAGCCATATTGTTTTGCATTTGCATATAAAAAGTTCTCCACTGTGGTGGGACAGCACGGTGGCGCAGCGGCGGAGTTGCTGCCGTACAGCGCCAGAGACCCGGGATCGATCCTGACTACGGGTGCTGTCTGTGTGGAGTTTGTACCTTCTCCCTACGAACCACGTGGGTTTTCTCTGGGTGCTCCGGTTTCCTCCCACACGCCAAAGATGCACAAGTTTGTAAGCTGATTGGTTTTGGTAACATTGTAAATTGTCCCTAGGATAGTGCTAGTGATCGCTGGTCGGTGCTGACTCGGTGGGCCGAAGGGCCTGTTCCTGCACTGTATGTCTAAAGTCTAAAGTCTAAAGAGAGAACCATGTTTGTATGCTGCTTGTTAATTCTCCACACTGATTGAAGTGATCCAACATCCAAAGAGAAACAATGGAGTTTCACAAGAGGAAGCTGAGGAAGGTGAGGGAGCAATGGTCAATAGAGTCTGATGCTGGGCCTTGGACCAATGCGGTTGACATAATCGTGGGACATTGCTAAATATGGAACATGTGAGTCATTGAAAGGAAACCTCAACCAGCAACAAACAAGGATAAAAGGTGGAAGGAAGCGAAAACAAAACAGAACATGAATGAGGTATAAGGGAAGGCCAAAGTGGATAAAGTTCCTTCAGAATAGAGTTGTTTCTGTCCAGTTACAGCATTTCTGCTCTAAAATAAGCTTAAATATAATGAAAGTGTCTATGGAAAGATGAGGAACAAACACAAATCGGGATACAACGAGAAGTTCATCAAAACTAGAGATCTCCAAAGAAGGATGTGGAATTGGGCACAGAAATTAATGGTAGAAAGGACCTTTTTATACAGTTGTGCCCATTGCTGATAAAGCCAGCATTTATTACCTAATGCTAACCACCCCTGAGGGAGAGGTGGTGAATGCCCTACTTGAGTAGTAGTTCTACTGTTGAAGGACCTTCTACATTGCTTTTGGGGACAGAGTTCCAGGATTTAAACCCAGTGATGATGACGGAACAGGAATATATTTTCTAATCAAGAGAGTGACTCTTTTCCCGCCTTACAACGCCAGAGATCCGGGTTCGATCCTGACTACAGGTGCTGTCTGTACGGAGTTTGAACGTTCTCCCCGTGTCCTGCGTGGGTTTTCTCCAGGATCTCTGGTTTCCTCCCACATTCCAAAGGCCTACAGGTTTGTAGGTTAATTGGCTTGATATAATTGTAAATTGTGTCTGCTGTGTGCAGGATAGTATCAGCGTATGGGAATCGCTTGTCGGCACGGACTCAGTGGGCCGAAGGGCCTGTTTCTCTAAACTAAACCAAACTAAACTAAACTAAATTGTAAAATTAAGCATCTTCTTAGTCCAGATAAATGGTTGGAATGATTTGTGGATGATCAGTGTCAAAAAATTATTGTGTTGACTGCTATGGTGTGCCTGAGAAAGTGATTATTTTCCCATGTTAGGCAAAAGAGGAAAATATTGCAAAGTAAAATTAGAAGGCTGAGTGTACAAGCTATAGTTTGTGTGACTTTTAAATCATGAAAGACAATAGACAATAGACAATAGGTGCAGGAGGAGGCCATTCGGCCCTTCGAGCCAGCACCGCCATTCAATGTGATCATGGCTGATCATTCTCAATCAGTACCCCGTTCCTGCCTTCTCCCCATACCCCCTGACTCCGCTATCCTTAAGAGCTCTATCTAGCTCTCTCTTGAATGCATTCAGAGAATTGGCCTCCACTACCTTCTGAGGCAGAGAATTCCACAGATTCACAACTCTCTGAGTGGAAAAGTTTTTCCTCATCTCAGTTCTAAATGGCCTACCCCTTATTCTTAAACTGTGGCCCCATGTTCTGGACTCCCCCAACATTGGGAACATGTTTCCTGCCTCTAACGTGTCCAACCCTTTAATAATCTTATACGTTTCGATAAGAAACGTATAAGACATGACATCTTAGATTATAACATGGGGACATAGGAAATTTCCTCTCTAATTGATTGTGCAACATTAGTTACTCGTTGGCAATAACACATATGCTGATAAAATATTAGAATTCATAAGTACAGAAATAAAAAACAAAAAAAATTGAAGCATCCTTGCTTGGGGGAGAATGGCAATGAAAAGACATGACCGCAATTAGCTCAGATAACGATGCCAAGATGTGAGTTCAAGTGGTCAAAGCATTAGTTAAAGATTAGTGAGCGGTAGCGATAATGATCTTTCTCATTTCTATTGTAACTAAAATGACGCCACATTTCCCTTCCCTCGTAGAACGTATTCCAGGTCAGTTCTTTGCTACTGACATCGCCAAGGTTCCTGAGCTGTAAAGAACCCGCTGTCCTGAATGAGGAAAACAGTCGGTCTGACTGCATGGCGGCCACCTGCTGTGATAAGAAACAATTCCTGGGGCGCATGAGGGGTAATGAAGATTCCCACCGCCAAGCCTGGCCCTGTGGATGCTTGTTAATGGAAACTGGAGGAGTGGACAGTCACAGCTACAAGAGGAAGACAAACACTTGAATAATTGGTGAGGTTTCCTTTTTGGCTTTGAGGCAGAACTGACATCGTCCAGAGAAATCGTTGACAATGAAGAATCGAGAGCCATAAACTATTTTGTCGATTTCAAGGGAGGAAGGAAGGTTGGAATTGAAACAAATGAATGAATGGGCTTTCATTTATGTAAAATCTTCAGGACATATCAAAATACTTTGCAGCCAAAAAAAGTACTTTTGGTGTCCTCCCTATTGTCGTGGGAGGGAGGAAAACGCTGCCCTAATTCCATCAAAGAAATAATAGGCACCCGAAGATGTGACAAAATTAACCAAAAGCAAACATTGCTGATGACAGTCTGAAGAAGGGTCTCGACCCGAAACGTCGCCCATTCCTTCTCTCCTGAGATGCTGCCTGACCTGCTGAGTTACTCCAGCATTTTGTGAATAAATACCTTCGATTTGTACCAGCATCTGCAGTTATTTTCTTATACTATATATATATATATTGCTGATGACGTTAACCATGGAGAACAAAGTTTTACTGCAAAGTACCAAGCATTTCTGACAAACTGGTATGATCTTCTTAATCATCAAATCATACAATCCTTCATCAGTCTGAAGAAGGGTCTGGACCCGAAACGTCACCCATTCCTTCTCTCCAGAGATGCGGTCTGTCCCGCTGAGTTACTCCAGCATTTTGTGTCTATCTTCCATACAATCTTACACTTGCATTTACTAAAGTTTGATATATTTTCTAATTGAAGACGTACAGGTATGTAGGTTAATTGGCTGGGCAAATGTAAAAATTGTCCCTAGTGCGTAGGATAGTGTTAATGTGCGGGAATCGCTGGGCGGCGCGGACCCGGTGGGCCGAAGGGCCTGTTTCCGCGCTGTAACTCTAAATCTAAAAATCTAAATCTAAATCTAAATCTAATGCCCATTCTCTAAACTCAGTGGTATTTCATGGCAATCTGTGTCCGTACTAACTGCATGTCCCAATTTCATGTCACCATTGACCTGTACCGGATGATAGTTAAACCTGGTAGTTTTCTGCCATCTGACTTTTCAGACTCTGCGTTTTCACTTGCAATTATATGGAATAGAAATCTCATTCCATTTCTTCCACCAGCTTCTCAAGGACTTTGTTGTCTGAAGTAGAAATGTTCTTTGATTTTTTTTCCAGATATCCAATCCACTTACATGGGACAGCTGCCATGGACAGTGAAGAGACTGAAAATATTAAGTGGGGAATGAGTGGAATTTTGGTTGAGTTCCTCTGTCTCTATCAGTCACTAAGAACAGAGAAGACATCAGACAAATGGAAAATAGCTGAGATAAGACCCGGGCCAGACCGTGATCCTAAAAAGAACTGCTTGTCCCAATGCAATACATTGGAAGCCTGAACTCGCTTTCTCTCCCCACAGAAGCTACCTGACCTGCTGAGCATTTCCAACATTTTTTTTGCTTTTCGTATGCAATATATCAACATTTATATTGTAGCTTTTTTTGGTGGTCCATGAGTAAATTACATCTCTTGTTCAATCAGAAAGCATTTTTGGCCCAGTACGTTACTGGTCATATGCAGGACAATGGCAAAGCAAGAATCTTTATCAAAGCAGGAAATTAAACACTGGTAGTCCTAGTCTTCCTGATCTTTGTCCACTGGCTACCAGAAGTATCTTTATGATATTGACTCAGGCCTGAAATGAGCTGTTTTTGAATGATTGAAAGATACAGAATGGAAACAGACCCTTCGACCAACGAGTCCACGCCGACCATGGTTCACACCGGTTAAAAGTTATCTTACTTTCACATCCACTCCCCACATTAGAGGGGCAACTTTACAGCAGCCAATTAACCTACAAACCCGTGCACCGTTGCGATATGGGGGTAAGCTGGAGCACCCGGAGGAAACCCACGTGGTCACGGGGAGAACATGTAAACTCCACAAAGACCACGCCGGAGATGAAGATGCAATCAGGGTCTAACGCTGTGAGACCATCGCTCTGCCACTGTGCCACCCTAAGACAGTCCTGTCTCATGGCTGAGCTGCTGCTGAGAGTCGGGGCACAAAAATGAAAAACCTCACTTGATTAAAGGCAGAGAGATTGTTTCAGAGTGCGCGATTATTTTCAGAAGAGGAAGAACAAGAATCGAGTAAAGTGCAGCAGCATATGTCTCAGCCTCATAACATTAATGGTTAATATGACAACAAAAATCTCCAAGGCACAATCCATGTGCAGTGTGATCATAAAAACATCACTAAAGAAAGGCAACACGGGGAATATTATGTTATTAATTTCACTACATACCTGGTAAGGTTCCTCACAAGAGAATTAACGTTAAGCCTCGTTTTGAATGTGTCTAGTCAATCTATTGCACCTCTTGGGAACTTTATGTGTAGCCTTGACTTCTGCCAATGCCATGACAAATGGGAGGCTTCTAGTTGCTCCCTGTTATCATTAAAATAAAGCACCACCTTGGGAAAGGAGCTTCATGTGTCTGTCTCTCGCTCATGTGCAGCATTCCCTGATGTTTGAACTCTGTGCAAGCCTTAGGAGATGCTTGCAGTGTGCTAACTGAAGACCAGGTAACTGAGATTGAGATTGGTTGCTGTAGTAAACGTGCGGACTGAGAGAAGTTGGTCGCTCATAGATCCTAGGCGGAAAATATACACATATAACGTTTGTGATATATTTCTATATATATATATATATATATATATATATATACATGTGCTCACAATTTCCAGATGGCCTTTATATTTTCAGAACATAAAGCTGATCAATTTCACAGAAGATGCTTGATTAATAAAGTTCCTCAAGGATCAGACATTTAATATTCCCTGCTCTTACTCAAAACAATGACCTCCAAATAATGAAAATGACCTACCTTTAACCAAATATATTATCAAAATGTTATATTTTGCATTCATAAAAGATAAAGTTGCAAAAGATGTAGAAAACCTTGGTACGTATTTGATTGTCAAACGATCACAGGTACTGACCTCCCCACCACTTGAGGCATCTGTAGGAGGCGTTGCCTCAAAAAGATTGCCAATATCATCAAAGACCTACATCACTCTAACCACACTCTCATTGTCCCTCCGACCATTGAGGAGCAAAGGTGGAGGAGTCTGAAGACCGTGACTGCCGGGTTCAGGAATAGCTTCTTCCCAACAATCATCAGGCTCTTGAACACTGAACACCACCAACTTCTTTGAAAGAAAAAAATCCGCAGATGCTGGTTAAAATCGAAGGAAGACACAAAATGCTGGAGTAACCCAGCGGGTCAGGCAGCATCTCTGGAGAGAAGGAACTTCTCTCGACCCGAAACGCCACCCATTCCTTCTCTCCAGAGATGCTGCCTGACCCGCTGAGTTACTCCAGCATTTTTGTGTCTACCACCAATTTCTACGATGAAACTTTGATGGATGGTCATTAGCTGTTCTAAGGACTTTGGGGGGGTTTCTTCTGCATGTGTATTGTGGTTAGTACTTTATATATATTATCTATATGTGTTGTGTTTGCAGGCCTGTAATGCTGCTGCAAGCATGACTGCCATTGTTGGATTGTCGGTGCATATGACAATTAAACACTCTATCCCCTTGATCTTCTATGCTCACTGCCATGTCCCGCATACACATGACAACATCAATGTACACGTGATGCAGATGACAGTGTAAACACCCAAGCAACTTGCTGCAAGGCATTGAAGATAATTAACAGAAGAGTCAGAAGAGAGATGAGGGAAAGTTGTTTTTTTACACATTGATTTACGACAATCTCCAACAGTGCACTGAAAGGAGAGTGGAAGCTGTCTGAATAATAACTTAAAAGGGTAAATTAAATAAGTGTTTGAAAGGGGGGAAAAAAATCAATTTCTGTAGGAAAAGAATAGGAATGTGAGACTTATTCTTTCAAAATTCTGGTAGGATCATCACAAAACAAATGAACTGCTTTTGTGCTGGACAGTTCTCTGATTCTTTGGTGTAATTTCTGCAGTATATTTGTATGTGTAATAAGGTGGACGCACAGTGGTACAACTGGTAGAGCTGCTTCCTAACACCACCAGTGACCCGGGGTTCTATCCTGACTTCGGATGCTGTCTGTGTGGAGTTTGCACATTCTCCCTGTAACCGTGTGGGCTTCCGGGGCTCCAGCTCGCTCCCACATCCTTAAGGGGTGCAGATTTGTGGGTTAATTGACCTCTGTAAAATGCCCCTAGTGTGTAAGCAGTGGGAGAGAAAATGGGACAACATAGAACGAGTGCGAATGGGTGATTGATGGTCTGTGTGGATCGCTGGGCCGATTCACAGGCTGATTCTTTCAATCAATCAATCAATTAGAAAAATAATCCATGTTTGTGCCCTGTTTTACATTAGCGTCTTCAATCCCTTTTATAATCTGTGTCACGGTTCTTGTTTCAATCTGTCTTCATGTTAAAAATAACTTGGCCTTGGAAGCACAACACAAGAAATACATCAAATGACAATAAAAGTAAAAATAAGAACTCGGTCTCAGCTTTGCCAAGAGCACAAATGATACAACTTGGTGGCAGTGTTGGAAAATAAGATAAAGCTACTTGGGAGTGTTCAGTGGGAGAAATAGAATATATTAACCTGTAAAAACTGATAGCAACATCCAAAATGGAACATTTTATTATATAATAAATCAGATGAATAAAGTGGCTCTATTGCAAATCCTGAGTTACCTATTAATACTAGCATAAAAGTAATTCAGGAGCGGTGCTCTCTAGAAGTAACGGGTCCAAATAATAGGAAGGAAAGCAAAACCGCAGATGCTGGTTTAAATCGAAGGTAGACACAAAATGCTGGAGTAACTCAGCGGGTCAGCGGCTCAGCAGATCCCCCCTCATCCTTAGAAGGATGAGGGGGGATCTTATTGAAACATATAAGATAATTAGGGGATTGGACACATTAGAGGCAGGAAACATGTTCCCAATGTTGGGGGAGTCCAGAACAAGGGGCCACAGTTTAAGAATAAGGGGTAGGCCATTTAGAACGGAGATGAGGAAGAACTTTTTCAGTCAGAGAGTGGTGAAGGTGTGGAATTCTCTGCCTCAGAAGGCAGTGGAGGCCAGTTCGTTGGATGCTTTCAAGAGAGAGCTGGATAGAGCTCTTAAGGATAGCGGAGTGAGGGGGTATGGGGAGAAGGCAGGAACGGGGTACTGATTGAGAGTGATCAGCCATGATCGCATTGAATGGCGGTGCTGGCTCGAAGGGCTGAATGGCCTACTCCTGCACGTATTGTCTATTGTCTATTGTCTATTGGGTCAGGCAGCATCTCTGGAGAGAAGGAATGGGTGACGTTTCGGGTCGAGACAACAAATGTCACGCATTCCTTCTCTCCAGAGATGCTGCCTGACCCGCTGAGTTACTCCAGCTTTTTGGGTGCACCTTCGATTTTAACCAGCATCTGCAGTTTTTTTCATAAACAAGTATCATCAATCCATGGAAATAGAAAATATGACTGGAACATGGAAAGAACTTGGATAAAATGAAATCAGTCAATAGAATTTCTTTATATAAATATAAGCAGCTCAATCAGGTATTTAAATATATATTATTGGCTCATGGTCATACTGTATATAAATTAATAATATAAACGAGATTAGCAACCACTCCCAATGATGAACTAATGGTAGTACTTCACGTGAGTTACCCCAGCATTTTGTGTCTACCCAAATAATGGGAATATTGTGTGAAACACGCCAATCTCACCCTGATCTATAGTTTGTCCATTGAAAGTCCAAGCATTGGTTAGTTTGTGCGTGGTCTACATGAGCCTGGGTAGTCCTTGTGCCCAGAGAGCCATTAGTCCCCTAACGTTGCCTTCCACCCTCACAATGACGACTCTCCGGGAGACCAGACCAAGACTATCAGTAAATACAGAAAACAATGGCCGTCTGGGGCCAGGCTGCCCAATGTAATAAAATCTTTGATTTTGACGAATTTATCATCCATTTCTCGCTGCAGTGAATTTCAGACTTCTCTGCTGTTGTCAGAAGCGTTCAGTGATGTTACGGCTCTCTGCTCCACTCCCAGAGCAGTCTGTTATTCTTTACTTGAGTCAAACCTCAATGGCTCATTAGGCAACATATAAATCACTTTCCTTCTTCACACGACAAAATCCAATTTTATCTCTAAGTATTTGGTGAGAAGAGGGAATGCTGATAAGATCACACATGGGATTAGATGGCAATGTCATCTTGTCCCAATGATGCGATCTGGCGAGGAAAAAAAAAGTATATTGCACGCGAAGTAAATCTTTGCAAAAGGCACTTGAAGGATGATAATTTAGGAATGGTAGCTGACCCTCCCACTTATACCTTCCCTGCGCTACAGCGAGTCAATTAATAATACACATAGAATGATGCAGTGTTTGGCTGGAGGCAAGGATTATTATTCCAAGGTAGTGTCATTTGCTTACTCCAATGCGCTGCCGTCGAACGCCTGTGTTTCAAAGAGATGGCGAGGAAAGGAACTAGAGGCATTCATTATCCATAATCCCACGTTTTTGGAAACAAGTTGATGGAGCTAAGGTTGTTATCTGCACTTTAAAAATATGAGACATAATACTAACGCTTCAAAGAGTGAAAGATCTTGAAAAAAAAGAGGAAAATTGCTAAATGCGTCCAGTGAATCTGGACGAACCCAATAAAGATCTCCAAATTTGGAGAGGAAACGCGGAATTAAAAAAAAAAAAAGCGGTTTCAGTGAACTTGGTCTTCGGGACAAGTCTGAACATTGGGTAAACTGCCATCGCGTTCAACAAGACCAAAACACAACTAGATTCATTAATGTCCTTCCCACAAGAAAAAAATGTGGGAGGGAAATGCTGGCTTTGGCCTTCAGCGCTGTGTTAGGAATTAACATCCTATTGAGGAAATTTGTAGGAAGGAACCTCAGATGCTTGTTTAAACCGAAGATAGACTTAAAAAGCTGGAGTAACTCAACGAGTGAGATAGCATCTCTGGAGAAAAGGGATAGGCTATGTTTTGGGTCTGAAGAAGGGTCTCGACCCGAAACGTCACCTATTCCTTCTCTCCAGAGATACTGCCTGGCCCGCTGAGTTACTCCAGCTTTTTATGTCTATCTTCTATGAGGTTTGTTGACGAACTGAGTATAAGCGAGGACATGGTATTTCCACTCGTAACTCCAAACACTTCCAAAGAATGCGAGAAGCTTCTGAAAAACGAAACATCAAGCGCTCAAAAAACAGCCCTGTGAACCTCAGATAATTGCGTAGCGACAAAGACTTAAATGATCAAAATCCACAATCATATTTCAATGACAAATCTGACCGGTCAATAAATCTCCCGACCTGGCAAGCAGACAGTTCATCTTGTTCTATTCGTATCCTTCAATTTGCTTTAATTTAAACAGTGTTTAACATTCGTTGGGATAATTATTTCGGCGTTTTAATCCGTGTTTTACACCGGAGTGAAGCTGGGAGGAAATTCACCAGTTATATTTGCTTCTGCTGATACGCGATAGTATAATCATTTTAGCTAATTGTTTTCATCGCATAATTCCTTCTCTATACGAAAATACAACGTTGAGGTCCTGGGTTTCCCCGACGGTAAACGATTAAACAAATTATACAGGTAGACACAAAATGCTGGAGTAACTCAGCGGGTCAGGCAGCATCTCAGGAGAGAGGGAATGGGTGACGTTTCAGGTCGAGACCCTTCTTCAGACTTTCTGCCGCTTTTCCCTTCCTAAACAAATGATACACATCTGTACTATTGTATTGGCGCAAATTAGGATCTTTTAATTGTTTTCAGATTCCTCTGCGCTTTTATTCGTCGTGTCCTACACAATGCAGGCGATCATAACTGAAACTACGGTTATACTTCCAAAAACGTGCACGCTTCATGTTTGTTTTTTTTAAAACATCTCACTAGTGTGAAATTTGGAACCGGCTGTTTCAGTATGAAAAAGGGTCCCGACCCGAAATGTCACCCATCCCTTCTCTCCAGAGATGCTGCCTGACCCGCTAAGTTACTCCAGCACTCTGTGAAACGTCACCTATCCATGTTCTCCAGAGACGCTGCCTGACCCGCTGAGTTACTCCAGCACTCTGTGAAACGTCACCTATCCATGTTCCCCACAGATGCTGCCTGACCCGCTGAGTTACTCCAGCACTCTGTGTCTGTCTGAGATTCTGATAAAAGCCGGTGTAGAGAGCGGTTTGGAACTAGTTAATAATCGCGGTGGAAGCCGAAAAGAGAACCTACAAATAAAATGAATTAATATAAAGTCTTGATCATGTGAGCTCCGAAATGATGGAGACTAAATCTGAGCCACAGAATGAAGCAACGAATTGCGTTAAATTAGGTTGCTGTTTGCAATGGTTGTAACAAAAATAAAACCCGCTGTTTCTTCACAGTCGGTGAAGTTCTGCTCATCGCAACCACCTAATTTCCTCCTATCGAATGGTGAGGCCATTGCGACAATACATTGCTACTTAACATCAAGAAAGCAGTTCAGATGTGAGCCTATGACGAGGAATTAAGTGTAACATTGGAAGATTTTGTATTCCATGTGCAATTATCTAAAGCCTAGATTTCAGTTTTCTCAATACATCATTCTATAAGTAACTGCGGTCGTGGGTCGATGCTCATTCACTTTTCGTTATCTTGAATAGGTTTTTTCCCCAGTGTAGTAATCGTCAATTATAAACGCAGTGCATTCTTTCCATTTCCCCCAATAGCCAATAAAGACTGCGCAAAAAAGTTATTTCAGGTACCCGTGTCTATTCGAGGCAGGAGTTCATTCTGAGTTTAGTTTAGTTTAGTTTAGTTTAGTTTAGAGATACAGCACGGAAACAGGCCCTTCGGCCCACCGAGTCCGCGCCGACCAGCGATCCC
>NC_135970.1:40580076-40697576 GCF_053455715.1 Rhinoraja longicauda | reverse complement strand
TTCGCTCCCAGTTACTGACACCTTACTCTGTAACTACAGAGCGTCATTTGATCAAAGACTCTCCGTCTCCCCGTTCATTCTACATTTCGTTGACAGAAGTCAGATTCTAATGAAATTTGCTATTTATTTCAGCAATGCCGGTGAGCAACTTAAAGGCAGCTTTTTAAAAAAAAATTAAGACTGCGAGAGGAAATGTATCGATCGCCGTTATCACGAAAACAATGAGTTCCAAAGAAAAGCGAAATATTAATCTGCAAAAGATACCAAATAAAAATCATGTAGAAAACAAAACACTCAGTGTTCGAGTAACTCAGCGGGTTAATCGGCATCTTTGGAAGACATGCAACGGTGACGTTTAGGGTCGGGATCCGTCTTCGGACTTCCTCTAGAGATGCTGCCAGACCCGCTGAGTTACTCCAGAACTTTGTATACTTTTTTTGTTGTAAATCAGCATCTGCAGTTCCTTGTGTCTAAAAATAATGAAGGGCTCCATTCACGTAATTTTGTAATACAACACAGTTACTACCAGCAATTTGTGGATTGGCGGTAGTTACATATACATCGCTATTTAACTCGCAACAGTAATGTGACTCTTATCCATTCAACACGGTCTCCAGTGATGATTACGTGAACGAAGGAACGAAGATGCTGATTTACACCGAAGATGGACACGAAATGCTGGAGTAACTCAGCGGGTCAGGCAGCGTCTGTGAAGAGAAAGGATGGGCGACGTTTCGGGTTGAGACCCTTCTTCAGACTTTGACTCTCGGTCTGAAAAAGGGTCTCGACCCGAAACGTCACCCATTCCTTCTCTCCAGGGATGCTGCCTGTCCAGCATTTTGTGGCTATCTAGTGATGATTAGAGTCATCAGACTCCTTCTGCGCCATCCATAAGATCCTTCGCGTTAAAACCGATTGTATTTGGATTTCCCCCGTTCTAAAACCCCGCACGATTTCCCCTTTAGTTGGCAGAGGTTTCCAATCACCTTGCCCTTTGAAAGCAAGGTTATATGACTCATTCTATACTGATGTACAGCTCGTTGGTATCAATATTTGGTGAGTTGGATGTATTATAAATAATCTGAGAGGATTCATATCTCTGCGCAATCTCGCTAGTCATTGTTTTCTACAAACCAAACGAACTTCGCTTTTCTCCTATAATCCCGATCTTGTATCAAGCATTAGTCTTTATTTTTCCACCTTTTAGATTTTATTTAGGCAACCGCGATTATGCGAATTCTAAACATGAAAAACCAAAACATTATTGAATTTGAACAAAACTGACACGGCGGAAACGAGAAAAGAAAATTCACGTGCAATACATTTTATTTTTTCATTATTATCCATTATTAAGCAGCTCATTTTATCCAGGATATTCCCCCACGTCTCCGTCAGCACCTTTGTAAATCTGCTCGCTGCTTTTCACTATAAAGACCAAATGCCTCGACTGCCAAGCGAATACCTACTACATTATGATAGACACAAAATGCTGGAGTAACTCAGCGGGTCAGGCAGCATCTCTGGAGAGAAGGAATGGGTGACGTTTCGGGTCGAGACCTTTCTTCAGACTGATGCCTGACCCGCTGAGTTACTACAGCATTTTGTGTCGACCTTCGATTTTACCAGCATCTGCATTTTTCTTTCGTACCAACTACATAACGTTGACCATAACACCTCGGACAATTGTTCATTTCGCTCACAATTAAATCGCGCTTCAGTTTTCTCTGTTGGCTCACCGTTTAAACAGTATTGGTCTCAGTTGGAAACTTGAAAAGGACAGAAAATGCCCGAAATACTCATCGGATCGGGTATACTAAGAGTGTTTCCGGCATTTTTTATGTTTTCATTTCGGCTTTTGATCGAGAACCAAAGCGGGGTTTGGGAAATTTCGGTCAACGATAAAAAAACAATATGTGCACAGGGTCATATACCAGCTGCGGCAAAGCATTCTTTTTTTTTTAACCGGGTTTTGCTTTGATAACTTTTCCTGACATCTGCCTAACAAGACTTGTGAGATGTCGGTTAGGAAGGCGCGGACACTGAACTAGAGAAGCTCTGTGTCTTCGCAGTGAATCCTCGCTCGCCTGTGAACTCTTCCCCAAGCACAATCCGTGCTTAACCTTAAGATCCCTGACCTTATCCTGAAACTTGCTTGTGTTGGTTGATCCTAACATGGTCGCAGCACAGCCCCGTCGCTGTCTCGCCAAATACACGGGGTTTCGGGGAGAGATGGCTTCGTGCCGAAGGTGTTGCATTCGCGAGGAACCGCACTTTTACAAGTGAGATTGGCCCGAACAGCGCAAAACATGGACTCGCTCTCCCATGCCGTTATCCTGTTAATTTGTCGAAAGCTACAAAATGTAATTTCTCGCAGACACAAGGAGCTAAAGATGATGGAATCGTGAACAAAACTGGCGCGGCGCAAAAGAATGACAATCTCCAGCACATTTTATATTTTGAAGATGGACACAAAATGCAGGAGTAACTCAACGGGACCGGCAGCGTCTCTGGGTAGAAGCAATGCCTGTCCCGCCGAGTTCCTCCAGCAATTTGTAACTACCTTCGGTGTAAACCAGCATCTGCAGTTTTTTTCCCTATACATTTTCTTTCATATCTTTATGATGGATACTCTTTATTCGTATGTCTGACCCGAAACACCGCCTGTCCATTCCCCCTCAAACATATCGCTGGACGCGTTGAGCTTATTAAGGGGTTGGACACGTTAGAGGCAGGATACATGTTCCCAATGTTGGGGGAGTCCAGAACCAGGGGCCACAGTTTAAGAATAAGGGGTAGGCCATTTAGAACTGAGATGAGGAAAAACGTTTTCAGTCAGAGAGTTGTAAATCTGTGGAATTCTCTGCCTCAGAAGGCAGTGGAGGCCAATTATCTGAATGCTTTCAAGAGAGAGCTAGATAGAGCTCTTAAGGATAGCGGAGTCAGGGGGTATGGGGAGAAGGCAGGAACGGGGTACTGATTGAGAATGATCAGCCATGATCACATTGAATGGCGGTGCTGGCTCGAAGGGCCGAATGGCCTCCTCCTGCACCTATTGTCTACTGAGTTACTCCAGGACTTGGTGTTTATTTCGACATGAAACTTTCTAGTGTGTGTGTGTGTGAGAGAGAGAGAGAGAGATAGAGAGAGAGAGTGAGAGAGAGAGAGAGAGAGAGAGAGAGAGAGTGTGTGAGAGTGTGAGAGAGAGAGAGTGTGAGAGAGAGAGTGTGAGAAAGAGAGAGAGAGAGAGAGAGAGAGAGAGAGAGAGAGAGAGAGAGATAGAGAGAGAGAGAGAGAGAGAGAGAGAGAGAGAGAGAGAGAGAGAGAGAGAGAGAGAGAGAGAGAGAGAGAGAGAGAGAGTGAGAGAGAGAGAGAGTGTGTGAGAGTGTGAGAGAGAGAGAGAGTGTGAGAGAGAGAGTGTGAGAAAGAGAGAGAGAGAGAGAGAGAGAGAGAGAGAGAGAGTGTGTGTATGCTCTTCCTTACCCTGGTTCCTGCCCGCTGTCTGTGAGTCGCTGCAGTGATTGAGGTAGCCGGCGTTGCCGTACAACCTAGCCTGGCTGTGCGGCGCTGGGGTCGGTGTGGGAGCCCCGTACGCTCCGTAGCGACAAGCGCCCGCGGTGCCGGTGAACTGGCCGGAGAAGTGGACGGTGAAGGCGCTGAGACAGTGGTCATCGTGCGGCTCCGTTGTTCCCCAGCTCGGCTCCTGCTTGATGAAGGATGGGTGGGCGAGCGGAGCGCTGTAGGACGCGCCCGGGTGGAAGTCCAAGACTGGTGCCCATTGCGGTGCGCCACTGCCCGGCATGGCGCAGCTCCCGTTACCCGGGGTCATCGTGGACACAGCAGGCAGGAGCGAGTTCAAGTCCCGCACGTCCGAGCCCATGGTATCCACGGTCTCTCTAAACCAAGACGGATCAATCGTTTATTTCTTTTTTTCCCCCCTCTCTCCCGCTTCCTCCTTCCTCTTTCTCAATCGACCAAGTTTCAGCCGCCCCTCCCTCCAGAAGGCAATCTCCTCTCTCCTCCGTTTACTGAGGGTCCCGGGTTCGATAGCAACGGAGAGGTTACTGTTTGGGGAGGTGTCGCTGATGGGGTGGCGGGATGTGTGGATGACCGGTGCACCAGCAACACTACGATCAACATGTGTCGGAGCAGAGTGGAGACTCCCGGCCTGAAATAGTAGGAGAGGTGGAGTCTGTAATCTCTAGTCCGAGACCGCGCCCCCGCACTGAGCGGTGGAACCCCCCCTCCCCTGCCCTTCCCCTCCCCTCCCCACCCCCACCCCCACCCCAACCCCCACCCACCTCCCGTGCTGCTGCTGTCGATTAGGAAGGAGGCATGTAAACGGGGAGGAGAGAAAGGGAGGGGAGGAGGAGGGGGATGGGGAAGGGGGGGGGGGGGAATTCAGCCCTAATATTGAATGATGAGGTTGTCATTCAAGTCGAAACGCCAAGTTGAATCGGACCAAACTTGCCCCACGTTTTCTGAAGACCTTATCCTGCGATAACGGACCCTGGCGATCGGACGAGTAAGTCGGATTCAACGATCAACTTCAACCTCTTGTTAAACATTGTTCTTCGGGCTGGGAATAAAATTGAAACCGGGCAGTTAATAATTCTTCTGCAAGAAATTATGCTTTGGCGTCGGGATATCTGTTGGGGATTTAAAACCCGGTACTCCAAAGAATACATACATTGGGTTTAAAAAAAATCTGAATAACTTCTTTTCGATTTTAATTCGACAATCACTTAATACACCATTCCGGGTTATGAGAAACAACAATGTTTTTTCAATTAATTGAAACAACTTCTGCTGCCGCTGTGGAGTCGTGGGGCAATGGTTTACACTTTGCTCCCCACTGTGTTCGTTGTAGACGGAGTTGAGACCTGCAGCCACACTAAGGCGATGGTTATTCGTGTTAAACGTGTTAACCATCAAATCATTGACTACTCTTAGACGGCACACCACGGGGCTGTTGACCAAGGTGCACGTAATTTGGGACGAGGGGATGAACTAAAAAAAACCCGGCCATGGAACAGGAGAGACGCATCAGTTCCAAGTGACAGATCTGAATCCATTAAAGGAGCGGGCAGCACATAAACGGCATTTAAACGTTAATGAAGTCTCCCCTCGCGGGCGATTACTTGTTGCCTGACATGTTTTTCTTTTAATTTTCACACGGTCCAGGAGTCCGACGGGCAGTTAAACAGCAAGCTCGTTAAATCTGCTATCTTAAATAAAAACAGTCCAGGTTAATGGAGGCTGGGGGTTGATGTGCAGGTGAAATCCATACCAACAAAAGTTCAGGGAAACAGGTGCGAGACGCGCTGCCAGTCCAGGCATTTCACGCACGTCTGTTTTTTTGTTAATTTGCTAAAGATTTATAACCGACTCAGCGGTGGACGTTGTTGAAGTCTGACCACGGGTTCCAGTGGCCAGGGGAATACGTTGCAGAGTAATTCAATAAATGGTTTTGTAGTTTGTAGCAGTGCACAATGCACAGAGAACTACTGAGTTGCAAATCCACCTCAACTCCAATCGTGTGCATTCATAATCTTCACCGCCACCGAGTTCTGAGAGCGAGGTGGCTTCACTACAACGCATTAATCACTTTAAATTCGGACCAGTTTGTGAAAAAGAAAACGAATATCATTTACCTTCCACTTCTTTTGTAAATGATAAACTGAGAATTGAGATGGAAAATAATATTTCGGGATTGTTGTGAAGCTGTGATATTCAACTTTCGTCGACAGAGCCTGTCTTTGCGATTTTTTCACAGTGACAACTAATTGGAACTTTATTGAACAGTCCATTTTAAAACAAAATATATCCCCAGAGCTCGCATGCAAACACTGTGCTAGGATTTGGCTAAATGTGCGCGCGAAGGCACACAACGGCACAATAATCACAGCTAAAGTTCAAAATAGTTATCTGGCTGTTTGTGGATACATCTATTAATCAAAAACTATGAGGGAAAGCTACCGAAAGGCAACAGTTGTTTTGTTTCTGCACATTGGAGACATTATGTGTTTGACATTTAATTTTACATTGGGGCATCTTTTTCTAATTTGATGTACGATTAAGAGGAAGGAACCTTGGCTTGTTTGGGTCACTCCCTGTTGTGGTCTGGGGGAGGGGGGTTCTTCTGTAAGTGGAGTTTATTATAGGAGATTTTACAATTCCATGTCGACTCATCTCAAAGACCCAGATCACCCAGCCCACTCAGCTCTCATTTCGCTCCTATCATCGGGAAGGTGGTCTATGAATCTGAAAACCATGACCAACAAGTTCAAGAATTGCTTCTTCCCAACAGCCATCAGAATCTAGGACACTACACAACACCGACTTCAACGGGGGAGCGAAAACACACAAAGTGCTGGAGTAACCCAGCGGGTCAGGCAGCATCTGGGGTAACCTGGATGAATGGGCGCGTTTCGGATCGGGGCCCTTCTTGTATCTACACTTACTTCTATAAGTCTTTGGTTGCACTAAGGATTTGGGGATATTTGTTTGTATGGGTATTGTGGTTATTAATTTACTGGTTTTTTTTGTTTATTATATATTACCTGTGTGTATGATGTTTGCAGGCCAATTATGCTGCTAACAGTTTAAAACAACTAAGTGTCCCATTATCGTTTGCATATGACAATTCAACACTTTTGACCTGCGTTGTATCGCTCAATATTGCAAAATATTCTAATATTCATGTTTAATGAGAATGCATAGTGCTAATACGTTCTAGGCATACTAACTAGCTCAACAATAGTCCAATGGTGCTTTATCTGTCTCGTATGCAAGAGCACAATGAAATTCATGTTGCATATTCTACAGTACTGGCATAATGTAGGAGTGGATTGCGAGTTTTCTGGAACTTAATACTATTGATTTTTGCTTACAGCTTGTTCCAACGCACGATTCTTCGACAAATGAGACATGGAATCGCTGTTCGAAGGAAACCCAAGAAACGCACAGAGGATTTGAACGGGATGGCGAGCGGTCAGGTGTACGGCGGATTTTACCACAGGCAAATTGAACCGAACGCGTCTGAGGCTCACAATGTTTCCTAATTTAAAAAAACGACTGCAAAGAATTAAACTTCTCAAAATTCTTTTAAACAGGTTTTAGGCGATGGTTTAAAAAAAAAATAATGGCTAGTTAAGAAATAAAAACATCACGAAGAGAAAATTAAAAGGAGGAAATTCATTTTCTTGGGAAATTGGGTGGTGAAACTTTAACATTGCAAAAAAAAACACCTTAAACCATTTGAGGGTTTTGTTTTTGCTTAACAGTGGATAAAAAGGGAGATTAAGAACGATTTTTTGCAGGTTGCGAAAATGATTTGAATTTGAAATTATTATTGGGGGAGAGAGAATGTATAGAGAACTGAGGTGTAAGAAAATAACTGCAGATGCTGGTACAAATCGAAGGTATTTATTCACAAAATGCTGGAGTAACTCAGCAGGTCAGGCAGCATCTCAGGAGAGAAGGAATGGGCGACGTTTCGGGTTGAGACCCTTCTTCAGACTGAGTTACTCCAGCATTTTGTGAATAAATACCTTCGACAGAGAACTGAGGTGAAAGATTTGCGCCTTCAGAATGATTCCCACTTTAAAAACACTTTGGGGCCGCTAGTCTTGTCAGTGGTGGGGCGGTGTCCGACGTTATACTCAAGAGGTCAATTTAATTTTTGGCGTGGATTGGAAATACTGGAACCATTATAAAGGCCATGTTCGTGGCGTCGGGTGAGAGATTTGTTTCCCGCAGTTGATCGAGCCATGAATCGGCAAACTCGCTGTTGGTTCAAAAGGTCGCGAAGTTATTCGAAGACGCGTTTGCGATACGCATCCCCTTCTCGTCCGCCTCCCCCCTCCCCCCCCACTCCCCCCCCCCCCACTCCCCCCCCCCACTCCCCCCCCCCCCCCCACCCCACTCCCCGCCCCGGACCCCGTTCCGACTGCAACATTTGCAGTAATATTTTCAGTGTCGCTCGGACACTTGATAAAAGCGCGGACCGAAGTTTGCACAAGGAATCTGTTCTTTCCAGGCACCGACCATTATTCTCTGTGTAAAAAAACTCACCCCACTCACCTCCTTTACATTTTTCCCCCTCTCGCCTTTAAAGATATGCCTGTCCTCCAGTCTTTTGACATTTCTATCGTGGGATAATATAAATGTGTTCATTCAGTGCACGTCTTTTCGTTCAATTCATCCGGGTTCTGACATTGTAATATAAGAAGATAACTGCGGATGCTGGTACAAATCGAAGGTATTTATTCACAAAATGCTGGAGTAACTCAGCAGGTCAGGCAGCATCTCAGGAGAGAAGGAATGGGTGACGTTTCGGGTCGAGACCCTTCTTCAGACAGACTTCTCCCGCGTTAAATGGAATAGATCCAATTCACTGTCCGATTTATTCCACGCAAACCCCAATCCTTTTTTTGTGGGAACAATTAAGTTTACCAAAGTGTAACTTCGTAAAATTTCACACTCTCCCATATTTAAGTATAACTGCCCTCTTTTTAACAAAAAGACCCAATTCGCTGCCCATTCTGCGAAGATTGGTCAAGATTGGTCAAGGTTTTTGTTTATTTATTTCTACCATCTCGCACAGGACTTGGAATCTAAGAAAAGCTACAACTTTGTCCATTTTGGACATCCCACCGTCCCAGGGCTTTTATTTGAGAGCGCGTTAGGGTGATTGGAAGGTGGAAGAGATGGGAATGGACGTTGGACGTCGAATGGGATGGTTTATTTCCATCCAGACCCGTGTAGATGCTATTTGTCGAGCCGTTGGGAACATAGGACATAGAACATAGAAAAGTACAACACAGGAACATGCCCCGAACTTGTGGTAGGTAACATGTCTGAAGAAGGGTGCCGACCTGAAAGGTCACCCATCCTTTTCCTCCAGAGATGCTGCCTGACCCGCTGAGTTACTCCAGCATTTTGTGTCTATCCTCGGTATAAACCAGCATCTGCAGTTCCTTTCTACGCAGGAACATGCTCTTCGGCCCATAATGTCCAACCCGAAATTGACGCCAGGTTAATAGACAACCTGCCTGCATGAGATCTACATTCCCCCATTCCCTGCATATCCAGGTGCCTATCTAAAAGCATCTTAAATGCCGCTATCCTATCTGTGTCCACCACCATCGTGAAAGTGCGTTCCAGCCACCCACCATTCTCTGTGTAAAAACATAACCCGCTCATCTTTAAATTTTTGTCCTTCTCGCCTTAAAGATATGCCTTCCAGTCGTTGACGTTTCTGCCATGTGATAAAAGGTTCTGACTGTCTACCCTCATAATTGTATATGCTTCAAACAGGTTTCAACATCAAATGAAACTATCAACCGCCCCCAGGCGAAATTGGCACTGGTGTGTAAGGTTGCCTCGGGTGTTGGGGTGAGATTTGGTGGGCTTTGTGCATTCTACATAGGTTTATTCACAAAATGCTGGAGTAACTCAGCAGGTCAGGCAGCATCTCAGGAGAGAAGGAATGGAGGGAAATGAACAGGTCCGGAGACTTCTTCAGAGTTATGGTAGTGGGGTGGGGGAGGAGAAGGGGGGAGAAACTCTGGCGAAACTCTGGCGAGTGACAGGTGGATACAGACGAGGGGTTTGATTGGGTGGAGCAAGTGACAAAGACTTGAAATGAAAAAGAGAGACAGGGATGAGAGGTGAGGAGTGGAAGGAGCCACAATTCATAATCGAGCCGCCGCCTAGTGGCTCTGGAGACCCGGGTTCAATTCTGATGTCCGACACAGTCTGTGTGGAGTTTGCACGGTCTTCCAGTGACCGCGCGGGTTTCTCCCAGATGACCCGGTCTCCTCCCACATCCCAAAGACGTGCGGGTTGGTAAATATTCCCTAACAGGTGACAGAGGGGTAGTATCTGAGGGGAAACATCGTGGGAATATAGGGATAATTTAAAAATCGATTTAGTATAGGGTTAGTGTGAAAGTGTGGTTGAGGTTCAGTGCGGATATGATGGGCCGAATGGCCTGTTCCCCATGCAGTGCCCCACACTGATGGATGACTTGCTCAGCCCCGCGGGGAATGAGCTCACATCAAATTCCACGTCTGGAGAAGGTGCCTGAAGAAGTGTTTGGAGCCGAAACGCCGCACATCCCTTCTCTCCGGCGATGCTGCCTGTCCCGCTGAGTTACGCCGGCTTTTTGTGTGTCTATCTTCGGTGTAAAGCAGCGTTTGCAGTTCCTTCCTACTTAAATCCCACGGCAGTCCAGTCACTGGCTTTACACTGCAGATAACATTGTTTGTTTCGAAAGAAAAATTTATAAGCTGCTTTTACAAATTCTGGATTTCCCAATTTGCGTCGGAGATGATGAAGCATTTCTGAAGTTTGACGAGTAGAGCGGCTGCCCGACCCGCTGAGCGTTACCAAGACACATTCAATGGTCAAAGTCAGGCAGCATCTCAGGAGAGAAGGAATGTCACCCATTCCTTCTCTCCTGAGATGCTGCCTGACCCGCTGAGTTACTCCATAAATACCTTCGATTTGCACCGGCATCTGCAGTTATTTTCTTACACTTCAATATTCAAAGGGCAGTTTGTCAAACGTACGGACCGAGGTAGAGGGAAATTCATTTATATATTCTGCATCTGTTCAAATAATTGATTAATGGGGAAATGTTTCCATCTTCTTAAAGAGTAAACATTTTATCTCAAATCATCTGTGACTAGCTGCGTGTATTGCAAAATGGTCTTTTGCATTAATATTTGTTGACATCGCCGCTGTGTGCTGAAGTGCGGAGGCTGGGAGCTATTCGGTTCCCTCCCACATCCTAAAGACGTGCGGGTTGGTAAACTATCCCTAATATTCAGGTCTGAAGAAGGGTCTCGACCCGAAACGTGGTCTGAAGAAGGGTCTCGACCCGAAACGTCACCCATTCCTTCTCTCCTGAGATGCTGTCTGACCTGCTGAGTTACTCCAGCATTTTGTGAATAAATACCTTCGATTTGTACCAGCATCTGCAGTTATTTTCTTATACCTCTTATTATATCTTAGCCAGTTCATTTTTTTTTCACCTGGAAAGATAAAATCTTCGACCATGCTGCATTTAACTCACCGCTTCGCTGTAATGGTGTGATCTTGAAGCAATTTGTTTTGTGTTTCCCGCCCGTTAACGTTCGCAGAAAATTGCCTGCGTGCATATAAATAAAAATACAGAATTCCCTATTGCTTGCGAACATTTCCTGCCGCGTAACAATCATCCGCCTTACTGTATTTTTTTATTAACTGCAGGTTCCTTGCACACCTACCAAAGTTCATCAAAGCAAAAGTGCTGGATTGATGGAGAAACTCAGCGGGTCAGGCAGCGTCTGTGGAGGTGATGGCCGGAATCAAACTGAGTTTGAAGAAGGGTCCCGATCCGAGATGTCGTCTGTCCATACCCTGCACAGATGTTTCCTGCCCCGCTGAGTTCCTCCAACACTTTGTGTTTTGTTCAAGGTTCCAGTTCTGCAGTTTCTCCAAGGTTCGTCAATACGCGTTGATTTAGAGTTATATTCTTGCATTGAACAAATCATTTAAAATTACGCCGTATGTATCGATTTCTAACCCAACCTGACATTCCTTACTATTTTATGGCCCTGCTAAAGGGAGGTAGAATATTGCAAAACCATCTGCGATAAATCTTTACCAATTCCATTCCATTGCGTGGAATCCCAATACCATTTCCATCAACTCTATAACGGGAGGTGGAGACAGTGTGAAGTCAAGTCGAGTTTGTTGTCATATGCTCAAGCACAGGGAGGTACAGGTACAATGCAAATCTTGCTAACAGCAGGCACGTAGAGAAATTATACAGACATAAACATATACATTCAACAAGACAATGAACATTTTTTAAAAATGGTGCAAAAGTCAAGGCATTAGTGCAAGAAAATAACTGCAGATGCTGGTACAAATCGAAGGTATTTATTTCACAAAATGCTGGAGTAACTCAGCAGGTCAGGCAGCATCTCAGGAGAGAAGGAATGGGTGACGTTTCGGGTCGAGACCCTAGTGCGAAATTGAATTAGAAGACATAGTGCAAAAGGTGTTTCTTTTTAAATTCAATTATTTTATTTTTTTTAATTTACAATACAATAAAATAAATCAGGGCGTCACGGTGGCGCAGCGGTAGAGTTGCTGCCTTACAGCGAATGAAGCGCCGGAGACTCAGGTTGGATCCTGACTACGGGCGCCGTCTGTACGGAGTTTGTACGTTCTCCCCGTGACTTGCGTGGGTTTTCTCCGATATCTTCGGTTTCCTCCCACACTCCAAAGACGTGCAGGTTTGTAGGTTAATTGACTAGGTAAAATGTAAAACTAGTGTGTGTAGGATAGTGTTAATGTGCGGGGATCGCTGGGCGGCGCGGACTTGGTGGGCCGAAAGGGCCTGTTTCCGCGCTGTAGAATCTAAAATCTAAAAAAATCTAAATATGCAAAAAGTAATGATGATCAGGGTGGAGCCCACAATGGTCCATTGTTGGCTGTGGGCTAGGTGAAAACGAGTTATACAGACAGAGAGAGAAACGCACTTTAATCAATCACATAGAGGCATAAAGTCAGGCAACATGGAAACGGTCCTTTCAGCCCAACTCGCCCATGCCGACCAAGGTGCCTATCTATGAATAAATGAATGAATGAATGAATGAATGAATGAATGAATGAACAAATACATTTATTGGCCAAGTATGTGCATATACAAGGAATGTGCCTTGGTGCTCCGCTCACAAATGACAACACAAACATACAGTTAACAATTAAGAATAAAGCATCAACCCATCAAAACAATAAGGATACAACATTACGGTCTAAACATGTGGGTGAAAATAAACCAGAGCAAAAAAGAGTCTACAGACTTTGGTTATTGAGTAGAATTACTACTCATGGGAAAAAAAGTTGTTTTTATGTCTGGCTGTGGCTGCTTTGACAGTCTGGAGTCGCCTTCCAGAGGGAAGTGACTTCCAGAAGTGCTCGTGTTGATCCATACCCCTCTACATCTTCACACCAAACATCTGTGAGTGATTGGGATTGACTTTCCCCACAGAGGTTATGTTGCGTAACTACCCTCCAGTCGCTGCATGTTTCTGACAGTCACCCTGTCACTGGGCGGTGCGGACTCGGTGGGCCGAAGGGCCTGTTTCCGCGCTGTATCTCTAAAAAAAAAATCTAAAACAGAACCCACCACCAGAATACAATACAAACAAATATACCAGATGAACTATTATACAGCTGTACTCCAATCTTTGTCCAGGATGCGTTCAACCCACCGTGGTGCCCAGCCCCCCCCCCCCCCCAGGGCGCCTGTGGACAGCGCGTAGTCCCTCTCCAACACCACCCAAAAAGTGGTATGGGATGTTTTGTTGGTGAGATAGGATTAGAGGTGTCCCGGTTGGCTCAATAACCTGCTGATTGTAGGCAAGGAACCTGGTGGTGTGGGGCTTCAGCCTTCTGTACCTCCTGACTAACAGTATCAGTGCGAAGAGCACTGGCACAACCTGGACGGTGGGGGGTCCTTGATGATAGATGACACCCTCTGGGTGTCTCATGTAGATGCCGTCATTGGTGGGGATGGCCGTGTCCATGTTAGGCATGATGGACTAGGCTGAGTTCACCACTTTCTGCAGCTTCTCACCTTCCTATGCAATGAGATCGCTGTACCAGTCCATGATGCAACTATCTAAAGGTATAACATTCCGAGATCTAACAAGGAAACCAAAAATAACCAAAAGTGAAAAGATGGCCTGGTAGATTTACCCGAAAATAAAGATGGCACCGTGCCACAACTGGTAGAGCCACTGCCCCACAGCAACAGAGACCCGGGTTCAATCCTGACCTCGAGTGCTGTCTGTGTGGAGTTTGTACATTTTCCCTGTGACCACGTGGGTTCCCTCCCGGTGCTCCGGTTTCCCCCCACAAGCAAAATACGTGCGGGTTTAATTGGCCTCTGTGCATTGCCTCCGCTGTGTAGGGAGTGGATGAGAAAGTGGAACTAGTGTGAACAGATGATCGATGATCAGTGTGGACTCCTTGTGCCGATGGCTGTATCTCTAGACTAAACTAAACTAAAATGTTCTCAGGAATAATACATTCTTTGGTAATTTTCTGCTTACTCACTGTGAGTTTGACCAGGCCTGTGCTTGCTTCCTATGCCATCATTACCAAACCTCTACCGAAAGTTGCCACATCACGCCACTATTGTCTCAGGTCTGGTATGATTGAAACCATTCCTGCTATCCGATTCTTTGCAGGGAAAGCTGCTCAGACAGATAGTCAGCGAAATAACTCTGAGTTTCACTGACACAAATGCAATAAATTAAATAGGCTGGGAGAGATAGGGAGCATCCACAAGTAACCTATTGCCTCATTCTGTACGAGATTAAAACCCAAGTGCTGGGGTTAATAGACTATTATTCCATAAACCACCACCCTGCCCAGACATGTTAGATTATTCTCTATTCCTTGGAGTCTTTTTCATGAAAGAACACCAGTGAGAAAATTGGAACATCTTAGCCGTGCTCATTAAAGAAAATAAGAAAGACTTGCATTTGTACAGTACTTTCCGCAATGCCAGAAAGTCATTTCAAAAATATGCAACCAAACTGTTCAACTTTAGTGGCTGGAGTCGGCTAGGAACTGTCGTAGCCAATTTCTGCACTGCAAGACATGATAATGATCTTATGAAGATGAACAAGAACAATCTCAGACTCGACACATTAACCATTGCTCTTTCAACAGATACTGCATGATCTACTGGGTGTTTCCTGCATTTTCTGTTTTAGATGTAGGTTTAGGTTTATTATTGTCACGTGCGTCAAGGCTTTGTTTTGAATGCAATCCAATCAAATTAGCTAATACTATACACGAATACAATCAAGCCAAACTCAAGTGCAATAGGAAGAACGAATGGAAAGATACAGTGTGCAGAATACATCATTGTGGCATCACGGTTACAGAGATACAAACCAATGTCCGCAATGAGGTCGGCTGGAGAATCCGTACTGTACCCTAACTTATGGAAGGACCATTCAGAAGAGGGGAAGAAGTTGTTCCTGTCTGGTGGTGCTGACTCTCAAGCCTCTGTATCCACTCTGTGATAGAGGCAGGGAGAAGGAGGAATGACTGGGATGGGATAGGTCTTTGATTATGTTGGCTGCTTTCCCAAGGCAGCATGAAGTTCAAACGAACTCAATGGCTGGGAGTCAGATCCATCTGATGGGCTGAGCTCCATCCACAACTCTCTGTAATTTCTTTTTTTTTCACACAAAGGTGATGTGGTCCAGTTTCCAAATTAAAAAGTACAATTTAAGTCTCTTTACCTTTATGCCATTCCATTTGATGAACTGAATGTAAAGTATTTTCTAGCGGATTCTAGATCACTACTATGGTAGGTTGTACTGAATTGCATGTCAAAGAATCATATTGACCATTGGCTCATAATAGTGTAAGAAAATAACTGCAGATGCTGGTACAAATTGAAGGTATTTATTCACAAAATGCTGGAGTAACTCAGCAGGTCAGGCAGCATCTCAGGAGAGAAGGAATGGGCGACGTTTCGGGTCGAGACCCTTCTTCAGACTGATGGAGGGTCTCGACCCGAAACGTCGCCCATTAGCTCATAATAGGTCACTAATTAGAATTGAATATTCACCCTCTTGCATGCTCTATAAGCTGGGGCAAGGTAGCAAAGATGTATTCTGTTTCTGGAGGAAGGTACTTAAAAGCAGCTATTTATTTAATATTTAAATAGTTATTTTGTCACACAAACCCTTATAACAAACAAAACAGAATTTCCATTGGGTGTTCTGGCAGTTTTGAGTGATGGATAGCGATTTCTTCTTATTTATTTATTTATTTCATATTTCATATACAGCGCGGAAACAGGCCTTTTCGGCCCACCAAGTCCGCACCGCCCAGCGATCCCCACACATTAACACTATCCTACACACACTAGGGACAATTTTTTTACATTTACCTGTACGTCTTTGGAGTGTGGGAGGAAACCGAAGATCTCGGAGAAAACTCACGCAGGTCACGGGGAGAACGTACAAACTCCTTACAGTACAGCACCCGTAGTCAGGATCGAACCTGAGTCTCCGGCGCTGCATTCGCTGTAAGGCAGCAACTCTACCGCTGCGCCACCATGCCGCCCACATTTTGTATTTGTAAAACAATGAACTAGGCCTGTACAGTTGTTTAGGAATCACAAAATTCATGTAGGCCATTTAAACCCTCACATCTATTCAATTTATTGATTGGATTATTGTGGTCTGTACCTTAACTCCATTAATTTGCTTTAACTTAATATTGCCAAACAAATAAAAGACCCCAGTGTAAGCGGGGAGGATGGGCGATGGCTTAGGATCCAGTGGAGGAGGATGATGGGATTGCATCTTGCTGACATCTCGCTGAAGACTGGCTCTCAGATCACGTGTCGGGTTAAGGGCCTGTCCAACTTAGGCGATTTTTTAGGCGACTGCCAGCGATTATCAAAGTCGCAGCAGATCACCAAAATTTTCTTTTACCCTACGACAATGCCCACGACAATGCCGAGTCAGGTCGAGATTACACCGTCTTCGGAAACATCACGAAATTCCCTCGCTTATCAATGCTTCTCCGGCGTCCTAATTTTCGCTGAAATCACTGACAAGTCGGTAATTACTTGAGAGTTTTGAAATATAACATTTTGCCCGGGTTACTTCAAAACCAAGCTGCACGGTAACAAGGCACAAACTGGATTGACTTCCAGTTTACTAATAGAAGGTATTTATTCACAAAATGCTGGAGTAACTCAGCAGGTCAGGCAGCTTCTCAGGAGAGAAGGAATAGGTGACGTTTCAGGTCGAGACCCTTCTTCGGACTGATAGTTTGAATCCAGTTTACTAATAGCAGTATTAAGAAATTTAATTTTAAAAGTGGTTAAATGGATTTTTGTGCGGAGTGTGGGCATTCTTTGAAAATGTACGGGAGATGCATATCTCGTTTCTGGGTTGCATATCTGGGTTGGGAGCCTACTTTAAATGTAATCGCTGATGGCCATAAACATGGCGAAAATTCCCACGCTTACCTGACCGTCAAACTGTTGCCTCAAATCTACCTGTCAAATGTCCTGACGGTAAACAAATTGGTTCAACACAAGTATTTTATGGTATCTTCCAATTACTTTTACTTAATTTAATGTTACATGCTTCTAAATGCATCTAAGACAACGTAGCAAACCTGGGGACAGCGTGCGACAGCGCCCGCAATAAGCAACAATACCTGGCGACAAGCCAGCTGTCGCCGAGAAATTTCAAGCCGGTTGATTTCTCAGCGACGCACTGAGATCCACTACAATTCTTTGAAGACTCCTCACGATCGTGCCCGCGACACCCCGGCGAACTGTCGGCGACAGCCTAGTCACCGGCAGTCGCCTTAAAATCGCCTAAGTGGGACAGGCCCTTTAGTCTTGATGCGGGATCAGGGAGACCACTGATTGCAGTGGAGATTGTTCGACTTGTTTTACATTGGCAACAACAATGTGGGATTCAGAAACATTTAGAATTCTTGACCAATTTGAAATATGGCAAAGCTGGCACATTGTTCTGCAATCTGTCAAAGATTTCCAGAGGAATCTTTGGGCATAGCTTGCTCTTTTGTTTGGAGCCTTGTTCCTGAACTTTGGGGTGCTTTGGGCAAGAAACCTGGATCTCAAGAGTCAAGAGTGTTTAAATGTCACATGTACTGAAACGGACCAATAACATTCTTACTAGCAGCAGGATAACAGATCTGGAACGATGGTATTCAATAGGTAACATAATAACACAAATAAAATAGTTCAATAATTTTAAAAAAAACAATATTAGTGCAAAACAAAACAAAAGCTCGAAGTCCCTAATGCAACCAAGACAGTTCATAGTTTGATGTTTAGTTGGTGTTTGTAGTGTTGAATAAACTGATAATTGTTGGGAAGACACTGTTCCTGAAGCTGCAATCAGGCTCCTCTACCTTCTTGTGGATGGCAGGAGTAAAATGGAGCATGACCAGGATGGTGTGGTTGCCTTTCTGAGGCAGCGCCTCCTATAGATTCGGCACGGTGGTGCAGCAGTAGAGTTGCTGCCTTACAGCGAATGCAGCGCCTGGAGACCCGGGTTCGATCCCGACTACGGGCGCTGTCCGTACGGAGTTTGTACGTTCTCCCAGTGACCTGCGTGGGTTTTCTCCGAGATCTTCGGTTTCCTCCGACACTCCAAAGACGTACAGGGTTGTAGGTTAATTAGCTTGGTAAAGGTAAAAATTGTCCCTAGTGTGTGTAGGATAGTGTTAATGTGCGGGGATCGCTTGTCGGTGCGGACCCGTTGGGCCGAAGGGCCTGTTTCTGCGCTGTATCTCTAAACAAAAAGATGGTGGCGAGGACAGTACCCGTGATGGACTGGGCAGTGCTCACTACCTTTTGCAATCTCCTTCACTCCTGAGTATTCGAGTTGTTGAACCAGGTCACGATGTGACCAGTCAGTGTGCTCTCCGCCTCACACCTGTAGAACTTCCAGAGATTAGTCATTAAAAAAAAAAAAATCTCTTTTGATTCCTTTGGACCTTTGGATTCAGCTGAGGTAAACCTAAACAAGGGTTAAAATCCAGGGCGATAAATATAGATGACAAGCCTGGCGCAGCAAAATCTGGGATATATATCTCGTTGACCACAGAACCTCTTGGACCGCAGCACTTCCTCAGTGCCACATGGTTACATGTGCTTAAATCACCGGATGGAGGTTGGAGTCTTCTGACAGAGAGGAGAGATCTGTTGAATCTTTGGCATTGACTCCTTTGATATTTCACTCCTAGTTCATTTGCTTGTTGCTTGTGGAGATTTGCGGAGCGAGTCTTTTTTACACAGAGTGGTGGGTGCCTGGAACGAGCTTCCACTGGTGATGGTGGAGGCAGATATGATAGTGGCATTTAAGAGGCTTTCCAATAGGCAGATGGATATACAGGGAATGGAGTGATATGGATCGCATGCAGGCAGAAGAAATCTGTTGAACCTGACATCATGTTTGGTACGGACATTGGGGGCCTGTTCCTGTACTGTTCTACGTTCTATGTAAATGGGTCTAATATGAATAAATACAAGAATGAATAATTTTGTGAGCTGCAGGTGGACAATCCTTGCACAGCTTCCTGTTGTTACTGCTTATTTCCTGCAATGCTCTGATGACGGTTTGCTTGAATTCTTTCTAAACATTGAATATTGACTCTTTTGACACTCTCATGCCCTCTAGCTTTTGGTTTGGAATCAGTACCTCAGATGCCACATTAATGGGAGCTGACATTACAGACCAGATCAGACCATTTTTAGACAAAAGACAATAGGTGCAGGAGTAGGCCATTCGGTCCTTCGAGCCAGCTCCACCATTCAATGTGATCAAGGCTGATCATTCTCAATCAGTACCCCGTTCCTGCCTTCTCCCCATACTCCCTGACTCCGTTATCATTAAGAGCTCTAACTAGCTCTCTCTTGAATGCATTCAGGGAATTGAATTGAAACAGGCCTGTTTCTGCGCTGTATCTCTAAATGCACAGGGTCTTTTACCCAAAGTAGGGGAATTAAGAACCAGAGGTGAAAGTGGTGATGGTAAATGGAATAAGCTGCCAGAGGATGTAGCCGAGGCAGATACTCAAGCAACATTTGAAAGACATTTGGGCAGCTACATGGATAGGGAAGGTTTAGAGGGATATGTGCCAAACATGAGCAGTTGGGACTAGTGACGTTGGGGCATGTGGATCGTCAAGCTGCTACTGCAAGTAAGAATTTCATTGTTCTATCTGGGACATATGACAAAAAACTCTCGACTCTCTTGACTCTTGTCTGTAGTGCATGAAGTCCAGCTATAGCCGTACAGGGGAGGAGGAGGTCTGGTGTTTGGTTTCGTTTAGAGATATAGCACGGAAACAGGTCCTTTGGTCCACCAAGTCCCCGCGGACCAGCAATCACCCTGTACACGAATAGTGTCCTACACACACTGGGGACAATTTACAATTTTACCAAAGCCAATTAACCTACAAACCTGCACGTCTATGGAGTGTGGGAGAAAACTAGAGCACCCGCAGAAAACCAACGCAGGTCATGGGGAGAATGTACAAACTCCGTACAGACAGCAACCCTGGTCAGGATTGAACCCAGGTCTCTGGTGCTGTAAGCAGCAACTCTACCGCTGTGCCACCGTGCCGCACCGGGTGTGTACTTGTACTGTGAACTGTAGCTGATTGCAAAGTACTTGGAGGATGCGAAAGGTGTCACAAAGGACAGACGGTAGGAATAAGTTGTTTGTTAGTCAGTACAACTACACACCGGACCTCCAAGTCCCTTGTAAAGACTCATTGCAAGTGAATACAACCCCTTTCACAGTAATCTAAGAGGAGGGTTTCCTGTTGAAACACCCAGGTTCCAGACCACCCTAACCTCTCGTCAGCAGACTAGCCAATGGCCTCTCAACCGGCCCAGAGAGGTGCGCATGGAGCACGTGCCTCGGCAAATACAGAGGCAGCTGTAACACATTTATGCCGCCAGCAAATAGACAGGAGTGAATAATGAAACAAATGACCTTCCACTTGTACTGAATTCCACCTTCAGGTTATAATTCACAAGACTCATCTGGCATTCATGAAACACTTGAATGATGCACTAACAGTTTACGATATCATCAGAATCTCAAATGACTTATAGCCTTGCAACTTACCCCTCACTATTATTATTCTGTCTCTTTTTGTTTCTTTTTAAAAAAGGCATTGTCTCTGCACCTGCGTGAATTGGGCATCTCCAACCAATTTACAAAATGCTCTCCAGGTTTAGTGGCAGTTTGATGAGACACAAGGCGGGATAGTGGAGGAAACAATTGCCATTGATACTCCAGCTGGCATCTATCTCTCCAGCCATTGAAGCTGTGATTTCAATACCTTAGCAAATATTTACCCTCCTTGCAATGAAGCAACAATGTTGATACTCTGCCTAGTATCTACCCTTCGCTGCACTGAAGTAAGGGCCTGGATACCCGAGCTCGTAGCTACCACCACTGGCACTTAAGGCAAGGATTTTACAAACAGATAGCAACAGAATGTTAGTGCAATTCCAGCCATCTAATGCCTTCTACCCAATCCCCTTCATTTGGAAAGGTTATGCACTGTGCCTTACTGCTTTCTAAACTTTACTTTAGACTTGAGAGACATAGTGTGGAAACAGGCACTATGGGCCTGGGCTGACCTGTGATTACTGTACACTCGCACTATCCTATACACCAGGGATCATGTACAATTTCCCAGAAGCCAATTAACCTACAAACCTGCAGGTCTTTGGAGTGTGGGAGAAACCAGAGTACCTGGGGAAAACCCACAAGGAAACAGGGAGAACATACAAACTCCGTACAGACAGCACCCGTAGTCAGGATGGAACCCAACAGTACCGTTGCGCCACCGTGCCGCTACTACGTTCTGTTAGTGATAAAAGATGTAGCAAGAAGGGCAAGTGTACGAATCCATAATCAGGGCTTATGTTTTCATGAATCGCACACAGCTCGGCCTTCATGTACGAAGCCACCACTATATACTCTGGCCCACACTCACACCTCTTCACTCACACCTCTTCACTATAGTAAATAAAAACATTCTAATGCTTAATGTCTCCAGGTTTGAAAACACCAAGTGTCACTACATGCTGGCTTTGTGTCTATCCTATGTGTTAATAGACAATAGACAATAGACAATAGGTGCAGGAGTAGGCCATTCAGCCCTTCGAGCCAGCACCGCCATTCAATGCAATCATGGCTGATCACTCTCAATCAGTACCCCGTTCCTGCCTTCTCCCCATACCCCCTCACTCCGCTATCCTTAAGAGCTCTATCCAGCTCTCTCTTGAAAACATCCAACGAACTGGCCTCCACTGCCTTCTGAGGCAGAGAATTCCACACCTTCACCACTCTCTGACTGAAAAAGTTCTTCCTCATCTCCGTTCTAAATGGCCTACCCCTTATTCTTAAACTGTGGCCCCTTGTTCTGGACTCCCCCAACATTGGGAACATGTTTCCTGCCTCTAATGTGTCCAATCCCCTAATTATCTTATATGTTTCAATAAGATCCCCCCTCATCCTTCTAAATTCCAGTGTATACAAGCCCAATAGCTCCAGCCTTTCAACATACGACAGTCCCGCCATTCCGGGAATTAACCTAGTGAACCTACGCTGCACGCCCTCCATAGCAAGAATATCCTTCCTCAAATTTGGAGACCAAAACTGCACACAGTACTCCAGGTGCGGTCTCACCAGGGCCCGGTACAACTGTAGAAGGACCTCTTTGCTCCTATACTCAACTCCTCTTGTTATGAAGGCCAACATTCCATTGGCTTTCTTCACTGCCTGCTGATGCACTAGGACACCCAGATCTCGTTGAACTCCCCCTCCTCCTAACTTGACACCATTCAGATAATAATCTGCCTTTCTATTCTTACTTCCAAAGTGAATAACCTCACACTTATCTACATTAAACTGCATCTGCCATGTATCCGCCCACTCACACAACCTGTCCAAGTCACCCTGCAGCCTTATTGCATCTTCCTCACAATTCACACTACCCCCCAGCTTAGTATCATCTGTAAATTTGCTAATGGTACTTTTAATCCCTTCGTCTAAGTCATTAATGTATATTGTAAATAGCTGGGGTCCCAGCACCGAACCTTGCGGTACCCCACTGGTCACTGCCTGCCATTCCGAAAGGGCCCCATTTATCCCCACTCTTTGCTTTCTGTCTGTCAACCAATTTTCTATCCATGTCAGTACCCTACCCCCAATACCATGTGCCCTAATTTTGCCCACTAATCTCCTATGTGGGACCTTGTCGAAGGCTTTCTGAAAGTCGAGGTACACCACATCCACTGACTCTCCCCTGTCAATTTTCCTAGTTACATCCTCAAAAAATTCCAGTAGATTTGTCAAGCATGATTTCCCCTTCGTAAATCCATGCTGACTCGGAATGATCCCGTTACTGCTATCCAAATGCTCAGCAATTTCGTCTTTTATAATTGACTCCAGCATCTTCCCAACCACTGATGTCAGACTAACTGATCTATAATTACCCGTTTTCTTTCTCCCTCCTTTCTTAAAAAGTGGGATAACATTTGCTATCCTCCAATCCACAGGAACTGATCCTGAATCTATAGAACATTGAAAAATGATCTCCAATGCTTCCACTATTTCTAGAGCCACCTCCTTAAGTACCCTGGGATGCAGACCATCAGGCCCTGGGGATTTATCAGCCTTCAGTCCCATCAGTCTACCCAAAACCATTTCCTGCCTAATGTGGATTTCCTTCAGTTCCTCCATCACCCTAGGTTCTCCGGCCCCTAGAACATTTGGGAGATTGTGTGTATCTTCCTCAGTGAAGACAGATCCAAAGTAACGGTTTAACTCGTCTGCCATTTCTTTGTTCCCCATAATAAATTCCCCTGTTTCTGTCTTCAAGGGACCCACATTTGCCTTGACTATTTTTTTCCTCTTCACGTACCTAAAAAAACTTTTGCTATCCTCCTTTATATTATTGGCTAGTTTACCCTCGTACCTCATCTTTTCTCCCCGTATTGCCTTTTTAGTTAACTTTTGTTGCTCTTTAAAAGAGTCCCAATCCTCTGTCTTCCCACTCTTCTTTGCTATGTTATACTTCCTCTCCTTAATTTTTATGTTGTCCCTGACTTCCCTTGTCAGCCACAGGTGTCTCTTACTCCCCTTAGAGTCTTTCCACCTTTTTGGAATAAATTGATCCTGCAACCTCTGCATTATTCCCAGGAATACCTGCCATTGCTGTTCTACCGTCTTCCCTGCTAGGGCCTCCTTCCAGTCAATTTTGGCCAGCTCCTGCCTCATGCCTCTGTAATCCCCTTTGCTATACTGTAATACTGACACTTCCGATTTTCCCTTCTGCCTTTCCATTTGCAGAGTAAAACTTATCATGTTGTGATCACTGCCTCCTAATGGCTCTTTTACCTCTAGTCCCCTGTTGCAAAGGATGATCTAGTCCAACCTCACACGTTCCGTTTAGTTGAACTGAACTGCACCACCAGTTCCTCATAGGATGCCTTTATGCAGGAGATCACCTTCGATCACCATTCAATCCTGCAGTGGTCTGCAGCAAATATCATCAGGGATCTGCAGACAAAGAAGTTGATGGATTCTCATGGGTGATTTCCCCATGAAATCTCTCAAAGTCATTTGGTAAAACGCCTCGTTGTCTGAGCTTTCCACCAAGTAACAAGAAGTCATGGGACCCTTTTCCCTGGAGGTTGGAGCATCGCTGATACCCGACTCCAGCTGCAAGATGGCTGCACTGCTCAAGCGAGCTTTGCCCGTCTCCACCGCGGTTGCACGTGTATCAGGAAGGACTCGGAATAGAAGCGTGGGTTTTTGTCCTGTGTAACAAAGCAGCTGTTTAACAAAGGGCTTGGAAAGAAAGTGAGGATTGTAGAAACTGATAAGGCAGGAGAGGGCTATTCAGTCCATGACATCCACGCAAGTCAGGCTACTTCCCAGGTCTTGATGCGTGCGGGTAATGGCTGGTCAAGTGGTCATTATTTCCTCTGGAACAATGGAAGTTGAGGGGAGACCTGATAGAAGTACCTGAAATGATGAGAGGCAAAGACAAGGCATACCATCAGAATCATTTTCTCAGGGTTGAAATGTCAAGGACATTTCTTGGCTTTAAGGTAAGAGTGGTAACGTTTACAGGAGATGTGGAGGGCAAGTTTTTTACACAGAGAGTGGTGAATACCTGCAATGTGCTGCCAGGGATGGTGGTGCAGGAGATATGATAGTTGTGTTTAAGAAGCTTTTAGATGGGCACATAGATATACAGATAATGGAGGGATATGCATCGTGCGCAGGCAGAGGAGATTAGTTTAACTTGGCATCATGCTCGGTTTGGATACTGAGGGGCCTGTTCCTGTGCTGTACTGTTCTAAGTTCTAAATATCCAGGTATATTTTCAGTTTTACAAGCACAATAATCCCCAACAGCTTCCATGGGAAGAATTGATGCAGCCCCTTCATTAATCACGTTGGGCATTGCCGGGAGTTCGGTTCTGAGCACCATGTTCTGCAAAAGATGTCAAGAAGCCTTCAGTAGATTGCTGGAGAGGTTCAGAGGAACGGGGATGGCTGGAGGATTTGAGATTTGTCCCCCTTAAGGTTAAGGGAGACACTTCATGGAAGAGTTCATAACTTTTGATAGAGTAGATTAAGTGAAATCATGTTTCCTGCCAGCAGGGTCAGTAACTGGAGAACTTCGACTTAGATTTAAGGGAATTGGCAGAAGCAGCAGGGATGAAGTGAAAGTTTATTATGAGTTGCTAGGATGTGGAATGATTGTTAAAAGGCTGATGAAAGCTGGCTTAACAGTGACTTCCCAAAGGAACTAGATAGATATCTGAAAGGAAAAATTTGCAGAGCTTTGGAGGGGAGTGGAATGGGCCCAACTGAATGGCTCTTTTACAGAACCATACAGGGCAAAAGCAAAGAGGAAAGTGGGTCAGGAATTATTTGTGAGTCACCTGTTAATAAATAACGGGTATTAAGTATAACGCGAATCTGGTTGGCATTTGAACAGAAGAAAAGAGCTTAAATTATTCTCAATATATCAAATTGTTGAAATACGGTTAAAATCTTGTGTTTACAGGATATTAAATATACGTTCACAATTAGAAACTCTAAGGTATAACAAAATGTATTAAAAATGAGCTTAATGGTTGTCGAAAAATTTAGTGAAGACTTGGCAGACACAAAATGCTGGAGTAACTCAGCGGGACAGGCAGCGTCTCGGGAGAGAAGGAATGGGTGACGTTTCGGGTCGAGACCCTTCTTCAGACTCAGACTCTGAAGAAGGATCTCGAACTGAAACATCACCCATTCCTTCTCTCCGGAGATGCTGCCTGTCCCGCATGAGTTACTCCAGCATTTTGTGTCTACCTTCGATTTAAACCAGCATCTGCAGTTCTTTCCTACACATCAGTGAAGACGTGTGTTTACATGGCACGCGACTAGATCTTTGAGAAGGATTTAAAGCCCCTCAAATAAATGAGTATCTCCGTCATGCAGCGCATTGTGGCAAAGAGGCCCAACTTGGCAACAAAGAGCATTGAAACAAACAACAACTTAAATTGTTCTGCTTTTGATTAATTTACGGATGTTGGCCACGTCATTAGGAGAACATCCTGTTTAAGTGATCTTCAACAGCCAACAGGACATTGGTTGACTATCAAAAGTATCCAGTTTGAGTGAAGTCACAGTGAGGGATGAATCCATAGACGTTTGGTCCTCATGTGACAGCAGATTCAAGCTTCTTACCGAGTCCACATCACACGATGAGAAATTGTTCAGCCAGAGCAGACCACACTTCTCTGCATATAATGCATACACATTGCATCTGCATGCAATGGCGCCTTGTGCTCCTGGTGCTTCTTGCGCGTGGTGGTGGAAAGATTGGTGGAAGGAGGGCCGCGACGTGAACACTCTTTCCTTGACCCCAGATTCAAGCTGAGAAGTGAACATTCCCTCTTTCCCCTCCTCCTAATATCTCTATCACTGACTTTAGAACGTCACCCCTCTTCTCTCCTTATCTGACACCCTTTTATCACCTTTTCATCTCTAACCTTTGTCACATACTCCACCCATCTGCCAATTAACCCCCTCTCCCTCCCCAACTGTATCAACCTATTACATCCCTGGCCTTTTTCAATTTTTGCTGTCACCACTACTACAATCAGTCTGAAGAAGGACCCTGACCTGAAACGTCACCCGTCCATTCCCTCCACAGATATTGCCTGACCCGCTGAGTTCCTCCAGCAGTTTTGTGCTTTGCTCAAGATCATGGCATCTGCAGTTCTCTGTGTCTCCCTGAGCAGTTGGTGGATTAGATGTTCTGACATAATCTTATGTTCTTTCCAAATAAAACATCTATAACATTAAAACATCCACGGCATTCACCTTCAAAAATTTTGGTAAACTTTACCAACGACTGTGGATCAGACATTATTTATTAGGATGGATTGCCATAAAAGGACCTGTAATATTTAGTTATGAAACGGAATAGAACTGCAGAGGTAACAGGGAGCCATCTCTGCTTGGCCCTTTTACATGACTTAACCATGTAAGAAATATTCCAAGTGAAAGCATTGAGACCACATGAAAGAGCCATTGGCAATTATAAATGTAGGAAAAACCTGAGACACGAGTTCCTCAGCAGACTGAGTCAGGCAAATTATAAAAGTATTTATTCACAAAATGCTGGAGTAACTCAGCAGGTCAGGCAGCATCTCGGGAGAGAAGGAATGGGTGACGTTTCGGGTCGAGACCCTTCTTCAGAACCGACCCGAAATGTCTCGACCCGAAACGTCACCCATTCCTTCTCTCCCGAGATGCTGCCTGACCTGCTGAGTTACTCCAGCATTTTGTGAATAAATCGATTTGTACCAGCATCTGCAGTTATTTTCTTAAATTATAAAAGCATTTTGGTAAACTTGAAACAAGGGTTTTGATGAGCAGATCCTGATTTATTCACAAAATATCTTTTTTAAACAACTTTTATTTGACTTTTGTGAACAATGCGTGTAATAGATAAACACACGTGGTACTAGAATTGCTCTCATTCCAAAACATTCCTGCATTTCCATTGTACTGATGTTTGGGAACCATGGATTTCCGGAACTTCTCCCACGGAAAAAAGGGAGCAATATTCAAAAAACATCACAAGGTGCAGAAAACACACTTGATTCATTGCCACCACTCTTTTTCTTCAGGGATAGAGCATGGAAACAGGCCGTTTGGCCCATCAAGTCCACTGCTCAACAAAAGCAAGGCTGTGTGCATTCATCCTGTCTATACCAACCAGATATCAACCATCTGTAGTATATCCCCATGACAACACTGACCTCATGCTATTAGAATGCTCTATATGTCCCATCCATTCCTCCCCACACAACTTAAAACTAAAAATAGACACAAAATGCTGGAATAACATAGCAGCATCTCTGGAGAGAAGGAATGGGTGACGTTTCAGTTCGAGACCCTTCCTTCCTACACAACTTAAAACTAACATGTTTTCTCTCTTTCCCAATGTTGATGTGGGTCTTTGACCCAAACTTTAAGCCTACTGCCTGACTTGCTGAATATTTCCAGCATTTTATGTGTTTTTATTGCAGATTTCCAGCATCAACTTTTTTTTTAACCTTTATTTACTTTAACTAATTCTCTCTGTGTGTGTAGAACATTAGGGTGATATTGAAAGAGGGCACTGTGTAAAACCCAGCTTATTTCTCATTTTCTTCACATCATGGAAAGCTTGATTTATCCACACTTCTGTACTCCCCCAGGTAAGGCAGGATTGTATCGAGGAAGCAGGAGGATGAGGTTATTTGGCAAAGAGCTACAACAGGGATAAAAGAGATTTGTGAGGCATGTTTCTTACACACACAGAGTGATAGTCGCCTGGCACGAGCAAGGGTAGCTGGTGGAAACAGATTGATACCAACATTTAAGGCAGGCAGGTATGGAGGGATACATTCCACATGCAAGCAGATGGGATTAATTTAAACTGGCGTCATGGTTGGTGTAGACGTCATGGACTGAACGGCCTACTGCTGCACTGTTCTATGTTCTATGATAATAGGCAGAATGACCTTCATTACCGTATGGATTCATGTTTTCAATTGTTTCATACCACATGTTTCTAATTAATATCTGGAAGGTTTCTGTCCTAAAAGTGTTCTAAAGAGTGGCTGTTAGCCAAACTGTGGGGCACCTCAATGATGTTAGAACAATGCATGCAGTGTGATTGAACGTCTGTGTACAGCGTCGTGTTGCCTTAATGTATGTTATCTGTTTGTCTGTCAGTCATCCTGAGTGGGATGCAGAAAACAAACACACATTTTGTAGGGTATCCTGTTGAAATAATTTCAATAAGACTGTACATTTGTGTAACCTTGATCTGCATTCCCCACATTTACTTCCAAAGGAAATTTTATCTCAATCATAACATGAGAACATTTCAAATCTTTTATGTCAAGGACCCGTGCAGTTGTTTCCACTGCCGACTAATAGGTTACTTCCTGTGGTTCGGTACTTTCATTTTTCTTAAAGACGTGACAGATATGGTTCTCGATGAGGATGCGCTCATTTATAACGCGGTCGTTTCATACTCTCGTGCAGGGCGTGGAAATTGCCGCAGAGTTGCATGTGCTGGAAAAAAACTGCAAAAAAATTTGTTAAAATCGAAGACAGACACAAAATGCTGGAGTAACTCAGCGGGTCAGGCAGCATCTCTGGAGAGAAGGAATGGGTGACGTTTCGGGTCGAGACCCTTCCTTCAGACCGGGTCTCAACCCGAAACAGCACCCAATCCTTCTCTCCAGAGATGCTGCCTGACCCGCTGAGTTACTCCAGCATTTTGTGTCTACCTTCGAGTTGCATGTGCTGCCTTTTGATGAGAAATGATGTCAAGATCCCATTTGATCCTTTAAGTGGCCTTGTAGGTCCTGTGGCATAGCCTCAAATAAAAGGACAATATACCTGATGACCTGGACAATTTCTATCCCTCAGTCCACAATATTAAATTTGATAGACATAAATTGCTGGAATAACTCAGCGGGTCAGGCAGAATCACTGGAGAAAAGGAAGAGGTGTCATTTTGAGTCGTGACCCTTCTTCAGAAGAATCTAGTGCGATGTGGCCTCGGGTACATCAGCATGACCAAACGTAGGCTCGGCGATCCTTCTGCCGAACACTTGTGCTCGGTCCACCAAGGATCTCCCAGTTGCTAACCATTTTAATTCCTCTTCTCATTCCCATACTGACCTTTCTGTTCTGGGGCTCCTCCATTGCCAGAGTGAGGAAGGAATGTAGGTGGAAGGGGAGTGGGAGGGGAGAAATAGGTGTGAGTCCAGGTGGGGCATGGTGGGGGGGAAGGAACGGGATCCGAGGAACATCATAGCGGTGCTGACCCTTGGACTATCGGCACGGTGGCGCAGCGGTAGAGTTGCTGCCTTACAGCAAATGCAGCGCCGGAGACTCAGGTTCGATCCTGACTACGGGCGCCGTCTGTACGGAGTTTGTACGTTCTCCCCGTGACCTGCGTGGGTTTTCTCCGAGATCTTCTGTTTTCTCCCACACTCCAAAGACGTACAGGTATGTAGGTTAATTGACTGGGTAAATGTAAAAATTGTCCCTAGTGTGTGTAGGATAGTGTTAACGTGCGGGGATCGCTGGGCGGCACGGACTCGGTGGGCCAAAGGGCCTGTTTCCGCGCTGTATCTCTAAATCTAAATCTAAATCTATCCTTCAATGGACTTTGCTGCCTTTACCTTGCACTAATCGTTATTTCCTTATCATGTGTCTACGCACTGTAAATGGATCGATTGTAATCACGTATTGTCTTTCTGCTGACTGGTTAGCACGCCACAAAAAGCTTTTCACTGTACCTCGGTACACGTGGCAATAAACTTAACTGAAACTGAAACTGAAACTGAGGCCTTGCACAAAATGGTGGAACAGCATCGCATATTCCGCTTGGGTAATATACAACCCAATGGTGTGAACATTGAATTCTCCAATTTTAGCGAACTGCAAAACCCTCCCCTTCTTCCTTCTTCTCCTCCACCACTCCCACCCCTTTCTTTCCCCCACCATGCCCCTCCTGGACTCACACCTATTTCTCCCCTTCCACCTACATTCCTTCCTCTAGCTTCACAATTTGCAACACTTCAATCCTTTTGTCTCACACCTTCCATCTTCTCATCGCTGGATTTTGTCCGTCATCTGTCGAGCAACTACTCCCCCTCACACCTGTATCAACCTATTACCTGCCGGACTTTGTCCTGGCTTAAAATGAGTCTGAAGAAGGTCCCGACCCAAAATACCACCCACCTAAGCTCTCCAGAGGTGCTGCCTGGCCCGCTGAGTTACTCCAGCACTTTGTGTCATTTTTTAAAATAAACCAGCACCTGCAGTTCCTTGTGTCCACATGGACCAAATACATAATGGGCATAGGATGGAGCTGTGCAATGCCAATAAATAGCTCCCAAACATCATAGTTCCTGTGCAAAAGGTAAATTGACAAACAGAATGGGAATGAGGGAGCAAAACTATCTACTTCCCCGTGATCTTTCGGGATGAGCTCAGTGGGGAAAAGGTATTCTCTTTGCCCTTTGACTCTTCCTTTGAAGGCTGGCCTCTTCTTCCGAGCACCCAAGGTAGTCGATCTCCAGAGGGAATCACTAGTATTTCGAGACAGGCCCTTTGCTGCTTCCTTTGTAAGTTCAGAGTCCAACTGTAAAAACAGGCAACCAACCAGTTATCTGTCAAAACTTACATTCTCTTTGCAGCTTTTAACCAATTGCCTCGGAGAGTAGTGTAACTACAGACAGTAGATGGATCGCGAACGTGACCCTCTTTTGGCCCTAGTAGGAATTACAGCCGCCAGTAACTCATCCGTAGATGAATGCAGCTTAACCCTTTGGGAGCCATGTCAAGCTGCCATTTCCTTTATTTAGACAAGAGACAGAGGCTTCAACGCAATGCTGAGACTGATTAAACAAAGAGGGGAAAGAGAATCTTTTACGTTGCTTTTGTGCAAGATTTAACCGAGTTCAAAGGTAGACACAAAAAGCTGGGGCAACTTAGCAGGTCAGGTAGCATCTCTGGAGGGAAGGAATGGGTCTCAACCCGAAACATCACCCATTCCTTCTCTCCAGAGATGCTGCCTGACCCACTGAGTTGCTCCAGCTTTTTGTGTCTACCTTCGATTTAAACCAGCATCTGGAGTTTTTTTCCCGACACATTCTCTCACTGAGTTCACCCAGCAGAAAGGCTGGCACGAGGGTGTTGCTTTTGCTTCTGAGTCAAGATCATCTTCCAATGGCCTAATTAAAAGCCTACATTAGTGATTACCAGTCGGCTAAAGAGAAGCTGTGATGGTTCTCAAGGGATGGGGAGGTTTTATTGGCGAGTTCACATTTGTCAAGTGTTTTTTAAACGACAGGGGGGTTGATAACAAAAGGACACCAGATTTAAGATGATTTACCAAAGCACCACAGAGGGTAGAGAAGGGAATTATAATTTCATGGTGTAATTAATAAAAGGTTTAAAGGACAGATGAGGAAGAAGCATTTCTACTTTAAGGATAGTTGCGGTCCGGAACTCTGCTTGCGAGGCTGGTGGGGGCAGAAATTCTCATCATCTTTACACCGTGGTGTGGCACAGTGGCACAGCGGTGGAGTTGCTGCCCTACAGTGCCAGAAACACGGGTTCGATCCTTACTACGGGTGCCGTATGTACAGAGTTTGTATGTTCTCCCCGTGACCTGCGTGGGTTTTCTCCAGGTGCTCCGGTTTCCTCCCACACTCCAGAGACGTGCAGGTTTGTAGGCTAATTGGCGTGGTCCCATTGTAAATTGTCCCCAGTGAGTGTAGGATAGTGTTAGCGTGCGGGGATCGCCGGTTGGCTCGGACTCAGTGGGACGAAGGGCCTGTTTCGGTGCTGTATCTCTAAACTGAACTAAATTAAACTAAACAGTGTCCTTGAAGAGCTATGACCTACAAGACCATGGGTCTGGAAGGTGGGATTAATCCAGCAGTAGAATGATGGATTGAATTGCATCAGTCTGCATCAAACATTTTCTATGATTCCAATAAAAGAGATAGGTATGGAAGCAGCCTATCTGGCCTCTCGAGACCGTCCCTCCTGTCCACAAGATCATGTGGATCCTTGACAATCCTCTGCATTGAATGAACTCACTGAGCAGATATGGAGAAAGCAGAGCCGTTTTTACAGCATTATGGGCCCCCGGGCAAAGCAGTGTACTGGGGCCCCTACCGTTACTCTCCCCCACCCCCTTTCCCTACCAGCCCCCCCCTGTCGTGCCGGCGAAAAGCACTTACCGAAAAGCACTTAGCGATGGACTTAGGGTGCTACATTGTTGCGAAAAGCACTTACAGATCGCTGTGAGAAGCACTTAGGGATGGAAAATGTTGCGAAAAAAGCACTTATTGAACCTACATTTTTAAAGTAGTATTTATTTATTGCAAGTCACTTAACATACACAGATCAGCATGGGCCCCCTATGCTCGTGGGGCCCCGGGCAAGTGCCCATCAGGCCCATGCGTTAAGACGGCCCTGGGAGAAAGAACAGAAGGAGTGGTGTGAGTTAGGATGCTCTTTTATTGGATGCTGTCGATTGTTGCTCATGCCCCATTCTGTGCTACAATGATCCAAGGGATGGATGCCATACTCAAGGGATACTGGTACTTTAATCTGCCTTGTCGCCATACTCACACTCTGCTGCCCCCCGTTGAGCAATGCTGGCATTACATTGTGGTCAACCAAGCCAAGCGTTCGTTGATAGCTGCAGCTCAATGGGCTTTGGTACCTCTTGCAAGTGAATGGCAGAAGCAATTACAGATGAGGTTCTGTCCCCAACTTTATGAGTAAAACAAATGTTTTGGCTTGAAAATCAACATAACCTTGCCACAGATATCCAATAGGTACAAGGAATGAACCAAACTCTGCAGGAAAGAGGCTAACAGGCAGAGAGAAGTTGAGAAAAGCTCTTCCTGCCCCCTGAGGAAAACTTTAGACCTACTATCTAGAGTGCAGCGTTCGTTCAATACATGGGAACACAAGGCAGTGCAGACGCTGGCATCTCAAGGAAAACACCATGTGCTAGAGGAATTCAGCGGGGCAGGCTGTATCTGTGAAGGGAATGGATAGGCAATGTTTTAGGTCGGGACCCTTCTTCAGACTGTTTGTTGCAGAGGGTCGAAAGCTGGAACAGAGGTGAGGGATGAACATATTCAGTCTGAAGAAAGCTCTCAAACCAAAACGTCGACTGTCCATTCCCTCCACAGATGCTACCTGATCCGCCAAGTTCCTCCACCACTTTATGTTATGCTCCCTTCATCCATCCCAGGAGGATGGAGGGGGGGGGGGGCAAATGGATGAAGTTCATTGTAGCATTTCTGGGATCATGGCTTCTGCCTTGATCTCACTACAGAGCCAGAAGGTTGAGGACTTCTTTCAGGTCAACGCGAGCTCCAGAGAAATCCCTAATGCCAGAATTAAACCTCCCACTTAGAACAGTGCTTCAGATGTATAACTGCTGGTTTGCACAACGAGCGACAACATTATATAAAAGGAACCTGGGTTAAAAGGCTTCACGTTCCAAGGGTTGTGAAGTATTGCCCCACGAGGAATCCCATTTGAGGACAAAGAAAGATGATAACCACTTATCCCCACAGGAGTGTTCTTGCACCTGCAGAACTAAAACTTCTGTCTATTAATCATATAATTCCTCCTCAGCCTTCATACCCCAGCTCTGTTAAAAGTCCTTTGTTGATGTTACATGTAAGTTCCAACAGCGGCTGGGCAAGGAGAGACGGAAAGCAAATAAAATAAATCAAAGCCTGAATCCCTCAGATTCTTCTGAACAAATGTCTGAGGTGCGTCCTCATCCGTTAACTTAGCTCTTGAGGAGGATGTTGGACAAAAGATGTTACATCGATGAGGTTCTCTTGAGGTGTAGTCATTGGTAAACAAAAACAGGTAGACTCTGCACAGCAAGGTGCCAAAGATTAGTTTAACTTGGCATCTTGTTCAGCGTGGATATTTTGGGCCGAGGTAAATGAAATAAATGAGCAAAAATCAGATGGCTGGAGGAACTCAGTGGGTCGAGCAGTATCTGTGGGGCTAAACAAATCGACGATGATTCAAATTCTCTCAGCCTTCTGTCATGGCCAAACTAGCATTCAAAACTTCAAAGAAGTAATTCAAGAAGGAATTTCAAACAGGTGCAATTGTGCAAACAGGAAGCACTGATTTTTGCTCCTCTTTTATTGATTTAACATTTAGATTTATTTTCATATTTCTCTCGCAATAATAACTTACAATAATTTCTCAAGAGTAACATCACTTCACAGCTCTGTGGGTCAGCCCTCAACACGCACCCAGTGTCGTTGCCAGGACAACGGGCCTTAAGGCCGAGAGAAGACTCTAACATTTTCTAACAATTTTGAAAGTTGAAGGGTGCAAGATGGCACCAGAAACATGTTGGCTCTGATGTGCCGCCCAGTATAATCTACTATTCATGTTCTCATGTACTTAGGTGTGACTGTGCCTGTTTTTACTGAACTGTATACAAAGAAAGAACTTCATGTGACAATAAAATACCATTGAACCACTGATTGCACCTTGTTACTAAGCGAGCCTTAACAATTCCTCTCATTATCGTCTCTCTTTTCAAATCCCTCCAGGGGTTTTTCCCCTTCCTTTCTCTGTAACGTTTTACAGTCCTACACGTTCCAAACTCTTTTCTATCAGTAAGTTTTACTCTAGCCTATTTGTGCCATATTTGTGACAATTAGTACTATGCTGGGTGTGGCACTTGAGATTGGAATGAGTGGAGCAAAGGTTCCCCAGAATGTTATCAATGTTCCCTTGGTTAAATTATGAGGAGAGATTGTCTAAACTAGGTTTGTACATCCTGGAACATGGAGGTTATGATTGATGTTTTCAGGGATTGATGGGGTAGATAAAAGTATTTTCTACTGGTGAAGGGGTTCGCAAAATGGGGACTATGTAGGAGAGAAGTCAGGAAAGACTTCTATACATAAAGAGCGACAGAACTCTGGAACTCTCTCGTACGACTATCACTAGATGTCAGCTTAGTTCAGATCTTAAAGCCATAGTTTGATGTATTTGTGCAAGGCAAGTTTATGATAATGAAGCCAAGATTGATGAATAGAATCAAAGTGGAAGTCAACCGTTGAATGGTGCAAAGACCTCCAGGGCTAAATGGCTTATTGCTCGGGTAACAAAACGTACATGATAATCCAAATGAATGGTAACTAGGTTCCCAAGCAACAGCAGAAAGTCTTGCACAAAACTCATCCACTGAGATTGAACGAGATCTGGTTAATGGCAGGTCGCTGGAACCATATAGATGTACCAACCAGCAGTAGCGCATGCATTAGTGTCTTCCCTGGCCCTGAACTGCAACACAGAATGCACTGGAGGTGTGTCTGACCTCTTGCAGCATCCATGGTCTATGTACACTTTGCATACGGTTCCTCAGTTTTACAGCAGTCACAGCTGATGCTTCCAACAAGGCCTCATTGAGAAGAAGGTACTGGAAGCTGAGAACCGTTACCTCCAGGTTCAAGAACAGCTCCTTCCCATCAACCATCAGGTATTTGAACCATCCTGCACAACCCTAACCACAACCCTACCTCAGCACCGAACCACTGCAGACTTTGTATAATGTTGCATCACCGCTGCGATGGTCTGGTTACCTCGTATAACTGATATTTTTTAATACTATTGCCTATTGTGCATCTGTTGTTTTGTTGTGTTAACATGCCTGTAATAGTGCTGAAAATAAGAATGTAATTGTTCTGGTCCCAGTGTGCAAAACAATTAAAAGCTCTTGGCTCTTGACTGATTCACTGGAAAAAGATCGCTGACCCTCATTAAAATGGTAATGGAAGGTAAGTGTATATTTAATACTGTATTAATATTTTAATGAAGTTACATATTTTTAAATAAATATTTTGACAGTTTCTAATCAACTGCTCATAGCAACATAAGTCAAGTCAAGTCAATTTTATTTGTATAGCACATTTAAAAACAACCCACGTTGACCAAAGTGCTGTACATCTGATTAGGTACTAAGGAAAAAAAAAAGAAACATACAGTAGGTGTAAACATAGACAATAGGTGCAGGAGTAGGCCATTCGGCCCTTCGAGCCAGCTTCGAGTTCAATGTGATCATGGCTGATCATTCTCAATCAGTACCCCGTTCCGGCTTTCTCCCCATATCCCTTGATTCCGTGACAGAGGAGACAACTGGATGTTTCAAAAAACATAAATGATGCTATTTAAAGTTAAATATTTTCTTTTTCAAAGCACCATTAGCATTTCACAGGAATGGAGATCTTTCCACAGTTTACAGAATTCAGTGGTAGTGGGATCGCTCAGAATGAGGAAAACAGCTTCTGAGCAGCAATAACGTAAATGTATTAAATTTAGAGTGGTGGAGGGGACAGTGGGATCTCTTTGTGGTTCCAATCAACTTTATCTCACAATCATTTCCAGCAAACACACTTTTTGTAACATGCAAATATGAATGTTATAAATACAGAACAATGTGCCTTTATCTGGCCACAGATTTATCCATTCAGCATATTACTTTGATTGAATTAAACTTATTTCTATGTAGGACACTCAATGCATTCAAGCCTGTTGAAAACACATTCAGTAAACACTATTTGTGAGGTGTCATTAAAATCTTTATTGCTGTACACTCTGTCAGGTTGGCAGAGTGGAGTTCAGTATTTCGAAACTTTCAGTTGGTGGACGGTGAAATGGTATGGTACGCTCCACTGAGCTCTCCTCATTAAATCTTCATGATTCTGGAACCAATTAAATAGAGGATATGTCTCAATTTGTTCTCCATTAATGCCACATTGGCTTGTGAGGCAGCCCATGTAGCCAGCACTGAGATCCCAAGCACTTGAAATTGATGAACTGAGAACTACCACTATTCCTGACATCACCATCTGGAATTCCTGTCTGAGGTTACAGTCAAGGGCTTTTGACCCAAGATTCAACTCTTGTAAACACAATAGACCCCTTTAGATGTTTTACTCCATTCATGGTTATAAAAGCACATATACTGCTCAAAACACACACACATACACAGCATAACTAGTAAAAGTAATATGTTGCCCAAAATATACACATCACATAAAACACATGCTCAAAACACACGGACACACACACATAAACGCGCGCGCGCACACACACACACACACACACACACACACACAGCATAACTAGTAAAAGTGATATGTTGTCCAAAATATACACACCACATAAAACACATGCTCAAAACACACAGACACACACACACGCACACACACACACACACACACACACACGGCATAACTAGTAAAAGTAATATGTTGCCCAAAATATACACACCACATAAAACACATGCTCAAAACACACGCAGACACACACACACACACACACACACATACACACACACACACACACACACACACACACACACACACACACACACACACACACACACACACACACACACACACACACACACACACACACACACACATACACACACACACACACACCAAACACACACACACACACACATACACACACATGCACCACAAACACACAAACACACAAATCACAACACATACACGCAACACTTAAAACATACATCCTCGGACTATCTTTGAACTGTCTTTACTGGTCTTTATCTTGCACTAAACATTATTCCTTTATCAGGTACCTGTACGCTGTGGATGGCTCAATTGTAATCATGTATTGTATTTCCGCTGACTGGTTAGCACGCAACAAAGCTTTTCACTGTACCTCGGTACATGTGACAATAGACTAAACTTTCACACATAACCAACACTGTTTAAAACACACACACACACATCCTACACAGACTGTACAAAACATATTGTCTGCATAATGAACAAACATCATTCAAAACACACACATCCCATGCACAACTCTCACACTGCCCAAGGCACCACACACTCCACGAACAACACAGAAAGCATGCACATGATACATGTACACATGTTCACACGCTCTTGCGCATATAGAGTCATAGAGCAGCACAGCATAGAAACAGGCCCTTCGGCCCACCTTCATGCTAGCATGTTGCCATATTGGCTAGTCCCTTTTGTCTGCATTTTTCCCAGAGTCTTTCTAAACCCTTCAATATGCATGCGTATGTTCAAATGTCATTCCAAAATCATAATTATATCTGCTTCTACGTACACAGAAACATCCATGCACATACTTACAAGTTCAAACATTCATTATCAAAGAGTCAGTGCACTTTGGGATACCACATCCTTTGTGCTCTGGTTGTTTTAGATCAATTTATTAAAGATTACTGCCATCACATATTAGGGCTGTATTATTCAGCTTTATGAGGTTATTTATTGACATCCGTCACAGTTTATATGGCAGCTGGTTCTTTATACACAATGCAATGGGTTAGACATAGCCAATAGCTGAAAAAAGGCTACTTTGTTGAGGGCGTGGAATGGGATGGGATGAGATTAGAAGTGAAAGGAATTGAGGGCCTGGGGACAGGACATTGGTCTGGGGAACATGGGGTTGGAGGTGTTGAGATTGGAGGACATGGATTTTTTTTTTGTGATTTAAAAAAAACAACTTTTTTTAGATTTTTGGAGATACAGCGCGGAAACAGGCCCTTCGGCCCACCGAGTCCATGCCGCCCAGCGATCCCCGCACATTAACACTATCCTAAACACACTAGGGACAATTTTTACATTTACCCAGTCAATTTACCTACATACCTGTACGTCTTTGGAGTGTGGGAGGAAACCGAAGATCTCGGAGAAAACCCACGCAGGTCACGGGGAGAACGTACAAACTCCGTACAGACAGCGCCCGTAGTCAGGATCGAACCTGAGTCTCCGGCGCTGCATTCGCTGTAAGGCAGCAACTCTACCGCTGCGCCACCGTGCCGCACGATTGGAGGGGAAAAGATTGGAATCAACGGAATTAGAGGTCGTGGGATTGAAGGGAATGGGATGGGAGCGGGTGGGATTGGAGGGGGTACGATGGAAGTGCTTTTAAGTGCCATTGACACTATTCTTGTATATTTACTTTAGTTGTTTGTATTTAATGCAACAGAAACAGATTTACAAATGATATCAGCAGTACAGAGTACAACCTTAGAACTTGAAATAAAAATCCAGGAAGATTTTAACTCCCTGAGGCCATTTACAGGTTAGAGGGTTGAGAGATTATTGTATGTATAATCTACCCCCATATTAAAATCAGGAGGATTAAGGTTGGCTCAAAAGTCAAAATGATTCATTAAAATAATAAATAATAATGATTCATAAAAATAAAAGATTTTTTTCTGACTGCCCAACAGTGGTGAGAATAGTCTCAATGTTACAAAAGAGAGCACATTCACATCAAAACTATTTGTCTTACTGACCAAAACCATTAGCTTCCTGATCTCCATTTCTGTATAAATAATACAAACTGTTATTTTAATCAATTAAAAATTATTTTTTAACTTGATATCAATCTGTTGGAGATTTAACTCCCTGTACTGTGCGGTGAATTATGTGACAGTATGCGAAAATGTTTTTATTTCTTGATTGCAGTCCAAATTCTTATGATTTATTTAGTCGCCAGCAATAAAATGGGATAAACATAGATAGCCAATATAAGCTGCGCATCCACTGAGAGCTACATGCTTCTTTTCTTTATAGGGTCAATGTTAACTTACTGTAGGCTTTATACAGCTCTTTGCAAGGTATGGAAGTAGCTTCAGAACCTTCCCTGAATTTAGCAGGGGCAGGTACTTCTGTGTCATTTGTCTGTTGAATGTGTCCTTTCATCATTGATGTTAGTGTAACTAAATTGTGGATTCGGAGCACTGTGTGCCCAGTGCCAAAGTTTCACTTCTACCCCAACAAAGAATCCAGAACATAGGCACAAAATGCTGGAGTAACTCAGCGGGACAGGCAGCATCTCTGGAGAGAAGGCATGGGTGACGTTTCGGGTCGAGCCCCTCTTCAGACCGTTTGGTGTTCCCGACCCCACAGTCGATTTCAGCAGCTTTGTTCATCCCCTTTAATGCTGGGGGTGGCCTGGTAGAGGTCCTTAGAACTATGGAGGGGCTGATAGGTTGACCACAGAAGAACTCTTTCCACTTGTGTGTGAGTCCGGAACAATGGGAACAAGATGTAAGGTAGCCATTAACAAAGGGAATACAGAAATAAGAAAGAGTTTCATTATGCACAAAAATTGCAGAGAATTGTAGATCCAAGCCATCGTACAGATCAGATTTCACATCATTTGACTCCATCTACACGTCATCCTGCCTCAGAAAAGCAGCTGCTTCTTTAAATATTAAGGATTAATAGGGTAGTTTCAGAAAGGCTGTTTCTTTAGGCTGGAGATCAAGGATTAGAGGCTATTTTTCCAGGTTGAGGCAGTTGGCCATTTTGGACCAAGATGAGAAGAAGTTTCCTTACTCAGAAGATTGACTACCTCAGAAGGGTGTGGATATTCTGAACTGAGGCAGAAGCCTGGAGATGTTTGGACACTACACAAATTAGTGGATATAGAGAATCGGCAAGGACTGCTTTAAAAAAGGGCCCAGAGTTCTGGAGTAACTCAGCAGGTCAGGCAGCATCTCTGGAGAACATGGATAGGTGACGTTTCGGATCAGAACCCTTCTTTGATCCGACCCGAAACATCACCTATCCATGTTCTCTCGAGAAGCTGCCTGAGCTGCCGAATTACTCCATCACTTTGTGTCTTTTTTTGTAAACCAACATCTGCAATTCCTTGTGTCCATAGGAACAATTTTAACCTTACTGAATTGTGCAGCAGATTCACAATGGCCATGCAATAGGATGCTCTGTATCTATCTGTTATGTTCTCATCTTATCTCATCTTTTTTTATTGTATCAAAACACATACAATAAAAGTGCTGAATTGGGTAAAGAAGGAAGGATTAAATATAATGAATAAAACGAGTGCTGATTCGTATATAAACCAGTTGACCCATCAAAGCACGTTCCCTGTAAGGTTTCCAGTTTGAAAAAAATACCACTGAACTCATGCTTTTACAATCTGTAGGCTCGGACAAGTTTTGAATTGAATTTGAGGTATTTTCAGTACCACCACTGCCCCCTGTCTGTGGGATTGCTACTCACCACGAAGACCCGATCACTGCTGAAGGGCAACAAACCTGCAACTGTACCCAGCAGCAAGGGGAAAGGATGTGGGAACAGGATCTCAAAGGCTCTGAGCTGAACTACCAAAGTCATTTTTTTAAATGGAAGTGCGCACAGGACCTCCGGGCATGTGCTATCACAGGGGGAAGGTTGAGTGCGTCCGTTTGCTCCATTGCTGGATTCCACTGGAGGTTGGCATCAGATCCAATTCCTCATCAATTGGGATGGAGATTGTAAGGATTCAGATTAGAAGGGGAAGGGAATGTTATGTGAAGTTGCTTCAAAGTACTTGCACAAGGCTGTGCTGCCTTACAGCGCCAGAGACCCGGGTTCAATCCTGAATACGGGTGCTGTCTGTACGAAGTTTGTATGTTCTCCCTGTGACTGTGTGAGTTTTCTCCGGGTGCTCCGGTTTCCTCCCACATTCGAAAGACGTGCGGGTTTGTAGGTTAATTGGCCTCCGGAAACTGTCTCTCGTGTGTGAGAAAGTGTTAGTGCATGGGGTGATCGCTGGTCAGTGTGGACGGTGGACCACAGAGCCTGTTTCCATGCTGTGACTCTGAACTGAACGACTTTATTTTTTTCCCCACTTTTCCAGTTTCCTTTCCCCCGACGCCATCACTCTGAAGATAGACTCCGGCCTGAAACGTCATCGGCATATTCCCTCCACAGATGGTGCCTGACCCGCTGAGTTCCTCCAACACTTTGCCTTTTGGACAAGATTCCAACATCTGGAGTTCTCCCTGTGACTGCGTGGGTTTTCTCCGGGTGCTCCGGTTTCCTCCCACATTCGAAAGACGTGCGGGCTTGTAGGTTAATTGTCCTCTGTAAATTGTCTCTCGTGTGTAGGAAAGTCTGGCATCTCCTTTATTGCATTAATTCCTTTGAATTATTTATTATATTTTAGGTTTTTTTTGTAATTTGTTTATCATATAATGCTTTTAATGCTTTTAACTTATTCACTTCACTACGAGAGAGATGCATAATTCCTAACAAGATCTCACCTTTCACAGCCAGCAATGCTGGGGGCAGCTGTCAAAGCTATGAGAGGGTTTCAGGGACAGAGCATTCTCATAGAAACATAGAAACATAGAAAATAGATGCAGGAGTAGGTCATTCGGGCCTTCGAGCCTGCACCGCCATTCAATATGATCATGGCTGATCATCCAACTCAGTATCCTGTACCTGCCTTCTCTCCATACCCCCTGATCCCTTTAGCCACAAGGGCCACATCTAACTCCCTCTTAAATATAGCCAATGAACTGGCCTCAACTACCTTCTGTGGCAGAGAATTCCACAGATTCACCACTCTCTGTTTTCATATTTATTTCATATTTCAGATACAGCGCGGAAACAGACCTTTTCGGCCCACCAAGTCCGCACCGCCCAGTGATCCCCACACATTAACACTATCCTACACACACTAGGGACAATTTTTACATTTACCCAGTCAATTAACCTACATACCTGTACGTCTTTGGAGTGTGGGAGGAAACCGAAGATCTCGGAGAAAACCCACGCAGGTCACGGGGAGAACGTACAAACTCCTTACAGTACAGCACCCGTAGTCAGGATCGAACCTGAGTCTCCGGCGCTGCATTCGCTATAAAGCAGCAACTCTACCGCTGCGCTACCGTGCCGCCCTGTGTGAAAAAAACGTTCTCATCTCGGTCCTAAAAGACTTCCCCCTTATCCTTAAACTGTGACCCCTTGTTCTGGACTTCCCCAACATCGGGAACAATCTTCCTGCATCTAGCCTGTCCAACCCCTTAAGAATTTTGTAAGTTTCTATAAGATCCCTCCTCAATCTTCTAAATTCCAGTGAGTACAAGCCGTCTATCCAGTCTTTCTTCATTTGAAAGTCCTGCCATCCCAGGAATCAATCTGGTGAACCTTCTCTGTGTTCCCTCTATGGCAAGATTATCTTTCCTCAGATTAGGAGACCAAACCTGTATGCAATACTCCAGGTGTGGTCTCACCAATGCCCTGTACAACTGCAGCAGAACCTCCCTGCTCCTATACTCAAATCCCCTCGCTATGAATGCCAACATAACATTCGCTTTCTTCACTGCCTACTGCACCTGCATGCCTACTTTCAATGACTGGTGTACCACGACACCCAGGTCTCATTGCATCTCCCCTTTTCCTAATCGGCCACCATTCTCACTACATCACCGGTCGTCGATGGACTCTGGGATGCTTTAGCCCTCTGCAATCATCTGTCTACATCGGCAGCAGATGCTGGAGACTGTGGGCAGCAATTGCAGGGTCGGAGAGATTAGGCCAAACAGATCTGGCCCATTGGGTGACCGCAGAAAACATTCTAGGTGGGAGAGGTGTGCGCGGAGTCCAACCGTATTATCTCAGTACGTGTGATAAAAATAAACCAATACCAATACTATTGCCTAGACGCTCAGTGCATCACCCCAAGTTTCCTGAGATGATAAAAAGTACTACATAAATGCCAATCTTTGCTGTGTTCTGTCTTTATTTCTAACTTTTTCCCTTTCTTTCCTTCGCTTTGTCATTCTTCTTTCATCCTTTTCATTCTTTCTTTCATTTCTTTCTCCTTCCTTTTTCTGCCTTTCTTCCTCTCTCGTTTCCATTGTCTTTCGTCTCTTTTCCTCTCCTTTGTTCACTTTTTCTATTTTCTCTCCTTTCTTTCATTCAATGTTCTTTCTTTGTCCCTTGTCTTTTATTCTTTTTCCCTCTGACTTTCCTGCCTTTCATTCCTCCTTCCTTTTATTTTCTTGACTCCTTCCTTTTCGATCTTTCTCCTTCTTTTCCTCTTCCCTCTTTCCTGTGACATATTTCCCTTCTGCGGATGATGTTCTTCCCTTTTAATCTTCCATCTGCTTGACCTTCCCTACAAAAATATTTTGCGTATCTCACCAGGAACACAAATACATGAATTATTGTTTTTCCTTTTATTGCAGGTTATGTATTTAAGCCACTCTTAGACAGGTTTAGCATGCAAGAATGGCATGTACGCCAAAGCTGTGTGTCTCCAAAGTGATCCCACAAACGTCCCCAAAGAATAGAAAGATATTTCTTAATTATGGAATGAGACGTTAACCATAACATTGCAGAGAAGTAATTGCTCCCTTGGAGGTACAGTGAATTTATCTTTGAAAATGAAAGAAGATGGAGAATGGTTCTCGAAATAGATATTATTGGGTCTGTCTTGCCCCTGAGGTCCCCGGTAGAAAAGGTTTTCCTGTATTCCATCTTTCTTTGGAACAGCCTCGGATTATCAAGCTTGAGATGCATTATCACAGTGGCCCAGGTCCCAGACAGAATGTCTGGGATGGTTTCGAGCAGAGGTTTGAGTAGCTTTAAGGACGAGATCCCAGTCTTGGTATCTTTTCAGTACAATCATGTTTCTATAACTTTTGCCAAAAGATAAATCGTGGGAGTTAACAATGTTTTGACCTCCGAACTTTAACTTATTATGTCTTGGCTTTAAAATTTAATGGCTGCATCCATCTGTAAAAACTGGGCTTCTGAATCCTGTTTTTGCAAAACCTCCAATATTCTGCTAAACATTTTTAAATGCCTTTAAAAACGACAGTGAAACCTATGGTCCTTGGAAATATATAAGGCAGACATACTCTTTTATGCCAACCTTAGTGAATGCCTTCAGCTGAAGTTCAGTTTAAAAATTCATCCCAACCATTGTGATTCCCATATTTCTGCAGATGCATCTTCAAGTTCGGAAATATTTAATCTATTATGTTACTGTATCTGCCGCTCAATTAGATCGCTCTCAAGCACTATTCTAGGGGTTTGCCACTCAGAACTAGGCGGCACAATGGTGCAGCTGGTAGTGCTGCTGTCTCAGTACCAGAGGCCCAGGTGCGATCCTTACCTCAGATGCTGCCAGTGTGGAATTTGCATGTTCAACCCGTGAACGCGTGGGTTTACTCCGGGCACTCCCTCATCCAACCTGCATCCCAAAAATGTCTGCATTCAAAGGCTAATTGGCCTCTGTAAATTTCCCCTAGTATGTAAGGAGCGGAAAAGAAAGTGAGATTACATAGAACTGGTGTGAATGAGCGACCAATGGTCGGCATGGACTCAGTGGGCTGAAGGGCCTGTTTCTGCACTGTGTCTCTAATCTAAACTAAGAACCTGTGCCAGAATTGGACATTCTATTCACTGCAATGGGAATTCTAGACCTGTGGGCAAGGAGACAAAGGGCAGAGGGGGTGTTTTGGTTATTTTGCTTTACAGAAATGATAAAGCATGGAATGAGGACATTCGTTCCATCTCACCCATCCTGGCTCAATGCAAGAGCAATCCACTAACGCCAACTTGATCTACAATGAAGTTTACTTTAGTTCAGTTTAGAGATACAGCGCGGAAACAGGCCCTTCGGCCCACCGAGTACGCACTGACCAGCGATCCCCGCACATTAACACTATCCTACTACTAAGGACAATTTACACTTACACCAAGCCAATTAACCTACATACCTGTACATCTTTGGAATGTGTGAGGAAACCGAAGATCTCGGAGAAAACCCATGCGGTCACGGGGAGAACGTACAAACTCCGTACAGACAGCACCCGTAATCGGGATTGAACCCGGGTCTCCGGCGCTGCAAGTTGCCCCTAGGAATACAAGGGACACAAAGCATACTGGAGCTTCGCAAAATCTCTATTGACATTCAAAGATATTAAACAAAAAATATATATATTTTCTAACTCCACTTTGATCTTTCATTCTATATTCTCAATTTCCACAAAATTCATAAAGCTGTCGATCTGAGCCTTGAGTGCTTTCAGTGACTACGTATCCTGAGTCCCCTGGTATAAAGTTCACAATCCTCTGAGTAACCAGGTTCCTCTGTGCTAAACCAATGCCTTTAGCCAGTGCTTTATTAGTGATGATTTGCACCAGTCCGGCATTCATAAGTTCATGTAATACAAGCAGAATTTGGCCATTCTGCCCATCAAATCTACTCCGCCAATCAATTGTGTCTGATCTATCTTTCTCTCTCCTCCCCATTCTCCCGCCTTCTCCCCATAACCCCTGGCACCCTTACTAATCAGGAATCTGCCAAACTCATCCCCAAAAATATTCACTGACTTGGCCCCCCCAGCTATTTGTTGCAATGAACTCCACAGAATTACCACCTGTAGCTGGAGTACCAGCATCTCCAGGAAGTTAAACGGCATTATTTTGTTTTCCGGCATTATGACATGTAGGTTAATTAATCGTATGTACTGGCAATGTTTTGTGTACAAAATAAAGCACAGCCTACTCTAAGTCTACGTGTAATCCCTAGTTCTCATCACTGCAGCAAGAGGGAAACAACCTCTCAGCTTCTGGAAATCTGTCAAACGCTTTCAGATACTTAAATGTATCAATGAAATCACCACCCCTTATTTGTAATCTGACTCAATCTGTCATTCGTTATATCTAATGATTCAGTCAAGGGAATGTTAGAAGCACAGATCAAGATTTTACCCAATCAATCACTGGATGGAGGCCAAATCACTGGATGGATTTAAGAGAGAGTTGGATAGAGCTCTAGGGGCTAGTGGAATCAAGGGATATGGGGAGAAGGCAGGCACGGGTTATTGATTGTGGACGATCAGCCATGATCACAATGAATGGTGGTGTTGACTCGAAGGGCCGAAAGGCCTCCTCCTGCACCTATTTTCTATATTTCTATGTTTCTAATGCACTAATGTAAAACAAGACAGTAGGAAAATAACTGCAGATGCTGATTCAAATCGAAGGCAGACACAAAATGCTGGAGTAACTCAGCGGGTCAGGCAGCATCTCAGGAGAGAAAGAATGGGAATCGTCACCCATTCCTTCTCTCCTGAGATGCTGCCTGACCCGCTGAGTTACTCCGGCATTTTGTGTCCACCTTAAAACAAGACAGTGATTGTTACTACAACATTCCTGCAAAGTAAAGAACTGTTTGCCCACAATCTCAAAGCTCGGAACGTGTAAGCTATCAAAGAGTTCAGCCAAGACTTCTCACAGTGGAATGTTGATTATGTAGAATAAACAGCCACACTGTACGGGGAAAGCAAGAAAGAAAAAAAGATTTATTCTTACTGGAGCTTGACATATTTCTGAGTTGCAAGAGGGATGCAATCAATGCTTCATGATAAGATAAAAGAAGCCAGATGCAGGGTTGGGAACATGAAGAATTTAGAACTGTGATAGGGTGGATGTTTCGGTTGCAGTTTAAGAAGGGGGGGGGGGGTTAAAACTGAGGCTTGCAAAAATGATTCAGCTACATGAACGACAATGAAAGATTGAGGTGCCCAAATGCTCTTTGTCCTGAGAGAGAACAGGAGATACAAAAGAGATACAAAACACCCTTTCACAATCCACATTCACAGATATTTCAAAACCATGAAAACATTAAATGAATATTGTTTCAAAAAATTTTAAAATAAAGGAAATAAAAATTAAAACACACAAAAACTTTTTTTTTAAATTAATTAAATCAAATAATTAAGATGAGTAGACGCAAAAAGCTTGAGTAATTCAATGGGTTATTCCAGCATTTTGTGTCTATCTTCGGTGTAAACCAGCATCTGTAGTTCCTTCCTACTAAATTAATATGAGTATCCTGACTTCCTCTCAGTTTCACAATTCTTTGCCTTTTTTAATGCTTTGGGTATCAAAACTACCATAGGTTAGACCTGGCACAGAATTCCAGGGAGACAGAACTCACTGCTCGTCTCCAGATGGAGGCCAGCTGTTGGAGCAATGGACTAATTTGGCCTTCCAAATCTGTCTGTAATTCCGAGATTCTCACCTTTCTCAACTCATACTCTAAAGTCTGTAACTTATTTAAGTTTCAACTGACAAACTCAAACTAGCTCATTTCCTCTGTTTCACTCTCCACAGATGCTGCCAGATCTACTGAATATTTCCTCTGTTTTCTATATGTATTTCAGATTACTAGATTCTAGATTTGAATTTACTGCTGGCAATTGATTACAGTTCCCACCGTCAGTGAAGGCAGACGCTCAAACGCACCAGTAAGACAGAACACCAAATCTACTGTGCAAATTCTTGCCAACCTAATCTCAGAACATGAATCCAACGCCGGAACCATCCTGCATTATTCACGCAAACACTCCCTAATATTAAGTGAGAGAGTAACTCAGCAAATTAGGCAGCATCCGTGGAAGGAATGGATAAACAATGTTTTGGGTTGGGACCCTTCATCAGTCTGAAACCAACCCTGACTGTGTATGTATTTCTTCCTATTATTGCCTATGTATTTCTTCCATAGATGCTGCCTGACTGACTGAGTTACTCCAGCACTTTGTGCTTTACTCAAGATTCCGGCATCTGCCGTTCCTTGTGTCTACACTCCCTAATATTAAACCAGCACTTGGGCAGCAGTCCCAAACTATTGTCCCACCCTCAGAGTTCATATTTGGATATTCTAAAACTATTCATTGAATCTTTCTTTCTCGTGCTGGTGTAGAAACCGAAAAGAGGCTATTGAATCCTTTGAGTCCGTGATGAATATTTCAAACAGGAATTGGATCAAAAAACTGCAGATAGAAACATAGAAACATAGAAAATAGGTGGAGGAGGAGACCATTCGGCCCCTCGAGCCAGCACCGCCATTCATTGTGATCATGGCTGATCATCCACAATCAGTAACCCGTGCTTGCCTTCTCCCCATATCCCTTGATTCCGCTACCCCTGGAGCTCTATCTAACTCTTTTAAATTCATCCATTGAATTGGTCTCTACTGCCTTCTGTGATAGAGAATTCCACAAATTCACAACTCTGGGTGAAAAAAATTCTTCTCACCTGTTTCAAATGGCCTCCCCTTTATTCTTAGGCTGTGGCTCCTGGTTCTGGACTCCCCCAACATTGGGAACATTTTTCCTGCATCTAGCTTGTCCAGTCCTTTTATAATTTTATACGTCTCTATAAGATCCCCTCTCATCCTTCTAAACTCCAGTGAATACAAGCCCGGTCTTTCCAATCTTTCCTCACATGACAGTCCATCCACCCCAGGGATTAACCTCGTGAACCTACGCTGCACTGCCTCAATAGCAAGGACGTCCTTCCTCAAATTAGGAGACCAAAACTGCACACAATACCAAGGAGAAAGATAATCATTTTAAAGGTCATGGGATGGAGAAACTGGAAGAGTGGAACGGAGTCCTTAAGAGAAGCAGCTTGGGGGATGGTGAAGGGAGTGTAGTTGAGATGGCAGTGGGAGCAGTGATTACATTTAAGTAACTCCACAACATTACATATTCCATCGATATGTAAACGTAATCCCAAGCTTATTTTATTGGTTTGGAAAATATGTCAATTCACTTAATTTGCTAGATTCGTTTCAGTTTTTCTTTTTAACCACACAGAATAAGACCATTCAGCCCATGACTTCGAGCCACCTCTCAGCAGAGTGTTCCCATCCCTTTCCACTCACTCCCCCTCTTACTCCCTGTACCCCTCCTCTTTTCCACATTGTCACCAACTTGCATTAGTAGTCAAATGGAATGGAGTGGCTTGATTCAGGAAAGCCAGCATGGATTTATTGTCGGGCGGTACGGTGGCGCAGCGGTAGAGTTGCTGCCTCACAGCGAATGCAGCGCCGGAGACTCAGGTTCGATCCTGACTACGGGCGCCGTCTGTATGGAGTTTGTACGTTCTCCCCGTGACCTGCGTGGGTTTTCTCCAAGATCTTCGGTTTCCTCCCACACTCCAAAGACGTACAGGCATGTAGGTTAATTGGCTGTGCAAATGTAAAAATTGTCCCTAGTGGGTGTAGGATAGTGTTAGTGTGCGGGGATCGCTGGGCGGCGCGGACCCGCTGGGCCGAAGGGCCTGTTTCTGCGCTGTATCTCTAAATCTAAATCTAAAAAGCTGCCTTAACAAACCTGATAGAGTTTTTTAATGAAGCAACAGAGAGAGATGATGAGGTCAATGATAAAGCTGTGATAAATATGGACTTCCAAAAGCCATTTGCTAAGTGTTGTGTCTTCGGGTTTGATGTCCTGATAATAACGACACAATTCAGGTTGTTTCAGTTGCCTTAATTTACTCCTTTATTCAGCTCCTTGCCTGTGTGGCGTAGTGATACTGAAAAGTGCTTACATACCTAATCACAGTGTGTGTGTGTGTGTGGTGAGTGTGCCTGATACAAAGTAGTGCAGGAGGTTGGGACTGCTACAATGAATATGTAGCATATGTAACATCCCCCCTTCTCAAAAGAAAAGAATAAAAGTTAGTGACACTAGAGGATTTCCAGAGCGAGGGTGGCAATCCTGTAGCAGATACCGTGGGATTATTCTGCCCACATTCATGGCATTCTGCTTTCTACTATACTACACAACAAAATATATAATGGCAGCTTGTTTTCTTTCAGGTAGTGCGTAGCCAGTCAAGAGTCATGTCTTGGCGTGACTTGTGACTTGTCCCTTCCAGTGCTAGCGATAACGCGCTGGGGGTAAGATGTTGCTCCTGGATCTAGTAGATCTGGTTGTTGCCTGCAGTGTTGCACTCGATGTATTGGTGACTTGTTGAGTCGTTTCCTGGCCATTGGTTGGTGCTGGTTGACTATATAACTCACTGGTAGCAGTTTGTGAGAATGTGTTGTCATCAATGGCAGGTGTTGCTGTTGCTGTGGGTGGTGTCCTAGGAGTTGCTGGTGTTGTCTTTGAAGTTGCAGGTGTTGACATTTCAGGTGTCGGGCGGATGTGAATTCTGTTTCGTCTCAACTGCCTGCCCGGTTCTGTCTCTATGATATATGATTTTGGGGTTCCAGCCCTACTGGTGATTTGTGCTGGGGTCCATTTCTTTGTTATTGGATCCTGAGCATGTACGTTTTGGCCTTGAAATAGTTCAGGCAAGTACTGTGCATTTTTGTTGTATTGTTTCAGCCCCTCCTCCTGGGCAGCTGCCAATTTTGCCCTTGTTTCTTCTTGGTCGATAGGGGGTTGGATTTTGCTTGGCAGGGTGGTTTTGTATTTCCTGCCATTTAGCATTTCTGCAGGAGACTTCATGTCAGCCTTTAGTGGAGTTGCCCGTAAGGATAATAGTGCCAGGTTTGGATCCTCCTTTGCCTCTCGGCATTTTATTAGTATTTTCTTGGCTGTCTGTACTTGCCTTTCAATAAACCCATGGCCCTTTGGGTAATGTGGTGAAGATGTTGTGATTTTGAACCCGTATTCGGTGGCCAGCTCTCTGAATTCCCGAGATGTGAATTGGGTTCCATTGTCACATACGATCTGCTCAGGTATTCCTTGCTCTGCAAACAACCCTCTAACAATTGACACAATTGTTTTAGCTTTCAAGTCCTTTATGTTTCTCACAAATGGGAATTTGGAGTAGTAGCAGGCCATAATCAAATACCATTGCTGGTTCTCTGTGAACAGGTCTGCTCCGATGGTTTGCCATGGCCGGCTTGGGATATCACTGGGTGTCATTTCCTCCTTCTGTTGTGAATTCCTGTATTTTTGGCATATGTGGCATGTAGATACCAGCTTTTCTATGTCCTTGTACATGCCTATCCAGTACACAGCGGATTTAGCACGGAGTCTGCACTTTTCCATTCCTAAGTGTCCTTGGTGGATCTTTTCGAGGATTTCTTTTTTCATGGACTTGGGTATGATGATTCGTGATCCGGCCAGCAGGACTCCATTCTCTACCGAAATATCATCACGGATGGTCCAGTATTCGCGGAGGATAGGCTGAACTTGTTGTCTCTTTTCTGGCCACCCCTGTATTACCATTTGGGTGAGGAGCTGGAGTTCTTCATCTCTGGCTGTTTCCTCTTTAATCTGTTCCAGCTTCACGCTTGTCACACTCACAATGTGGTGGATCTTTATGCTCAGCCCTTCCATCTCTTGTTTGTCATGTGTTGATAGTCTGGATAGGGCGTCAGCTAGCAGCAGGTCTTTTCCTGGCTTGTATCTGATGTTGTAGTCGTAGCTCTGTAGCCTCAGTAATAGTCTCTGTAGTCTGGCTGGTGCTTTGGTGAGGTTTTTTTTTCCGATTTGTTCTAGAGGGCGGTGGTCTGTTTCGATGTCGAAATACCTTCCATATAGGTAAGTGTGAAATTTCTCGCAGCCATAGACTACTGCTAAGAGTTCTCTCTCTATGTTTGCGTACCTTGATTCTGTAGGAGTGAGTGCTTTGGATGCATACGCAATAGGTCGGCCATTTTGTATCAGTACTGCTCCAACTCCTCTCATGGAGGCATCAACTTGGAGTGTTACAGGTTTCTGTCTGTCATAGTACTGCAGGATCGTTTCTTTGCTGATGAGTTGTTTTAATTTCCCAAAATCTTGGCTATGTGAAGCACACCAATCAAATTCAGCGTCGTCTTTCATCAATTCACGGAGATTTGCTGTATGATTAGCAAGCTTAGGTATGAAGACTCCCATGTATTGTATGAGCCCTAGGAAACTTCTTAACTGTTTCTTGTCTTTGGGTTCCTCCATGTGGTTGATAGCATCCACTTTTGTAGGGTCCGGTTTCACTCCTTCTGCAGAGTAAATCAGTCCAAAGAATTTGCACTCCCTTTCTTTGATTATGCATTTGTCTGCATTGAGCTTTATGCCGGCTCTTCGAGTTTTTTCCATAGCCTCATGGAGGTTGTAATCATGCGTGTTTTCATCTCTGCCGTATACTTGGATATCATCTGCTATCCCGATTGCCCCTTTACAGCCTTTGTATGTTTCATCTATTTTCCGCTGGAAGACATCTTGACTCACCTTCAGCCCGAATGGGAGCCTGTTGAATCTGAATCTGCCAAATGGCGTGTTGAAAGTGGTGAGCATTGATGACTTCCGGTCTATTTTGACGTTCCAATATCCATTGCTAGCATCCAGCTTGCTGAACACCTTGGAACCGGCTAGTGCGGGTGTGATCTCTTCAAGGGTTGGAGTTGGATAATGGTCGCGCTTCAATGCATTGTTCAGATCCCTGGGATCAAGGCATATCCTTAGTTTTCCGTTTGGCTTTTCTTTGATAACAATTGAATTTACCCAATCAGTTGGTTTAGTTATTGCTGTGATGATGCCCTTTTCTTCCATTTCGTTTAGTTGTTCCCTTAGCCTCTCTTTCAGTTCAAGGGGAACACGGCGGGGTGGGTGGATCACTGGCTTCACACTGGGGTCTACTGTGATATGGTATTCGTATTCCTCAAAACAACCAACGGTATCGTCAAAACACTCTGGGTACATGTCCATCAATTCTTCTTTGTTCCTGATGGGCGGCCGGTTTTTGATGGGTATGTTTCTGTCAATTCTGCAGGAGTTTGTCTTGATTTCATAGTTGATTGACACAATCTTCAGTCTTTGGCACGTGTTCAGGCCGAGAATAGCAGGTCCTTTCGATTTAGTGATGAAGAAGGGGCATTTCACTTCTTTCCCTTTGTATGTTCCTGCTATGATTATTTTGCCTAGCTGTGGGATTATGGAACCTCCGTATGCAGCTAGGACTACATCGCTACTTCCAAGGATTCCTTTCCTGACGCTGCCATCTTTTGTCATGTGTTCAGGGAATATCTTTCCGTAAAGATTGACTGGTAAGATATTGCTCTGGGCTCCAGTATCAATTTTGAGCCTTAGATTAATCGTTGTTCTTTTCTTTCCCACTTTTTTCTGTAGTTGTATTATAGTATATGCTTCCTCTCTGTTGCTATGTGTTTTGCTGTTTCCCATTTCGTGGACGTCAATGGTCCCAACGGAAAGGAATTCTTCCTCAGAGGTATCTGAGGTTATCTCCTCTTCCTGTTGGACGTGTGCGTGTATTTGTTTCCTTCTCGTATTTCTATCGTTCTTTGACCATTGCTGCTTTGGCTTGGTGCTGTATGATTTTGTTGACCTACACATTTTCTTCCAGTGGTTAGGCCTCCCACATGAGTTGCAGGTAGTCCCGTATGCTGGGCACGCCCTGCGATCATCAAATGCATGCTCTGTACCGCAGTTCCAGCAGCTTCTTTGGCTTGCTTGTTTGTTTGCATGCCTAGAAAATGTCTGCTTTGGAGCCTTTAAGGTGGAGCCAGGGTCACGTTTTGAGAGAGCGTCTATATTCACTCTGGTGCTGCTCTGAGATGAGCCAACTTGAAGGCAGAGGGAGGACATTTGTTTCCTTGTGGCTTCGAAAGCTCTGGCAGCATCTACGGCGTCTTTTAGGTTGAGGGTGTCTTTCCCTATTAGGGACTTTTGGACCTCTTGGTGGGCGCACCCCCATATTAGCTGGTCGACAATTCTGTCATCTTCATCACCAAATCTGCATTTCTTGGCCACGTTCCTTAGTCTCGAAAGGAAAGTGTCGGTTGTTTCTTGTGGGTCTTGTCTTAGCCCTTGGAACTCATACCGATGGATTCTGTGGTTTGATTTGGGCTCCATATGGTTCGCAAACCTTTCAAGGACTATTCCCGGATTATTGCAGTCAGGCTCTGTTAAGCTCCAACTGTTAAAAATGTCTAGACCCTTCTCCCCGAGCCATAGTAAAATATAACTGACCTTCTCTTCATCTGCAGTTCCTTTCAGGAAGCTTTTAAATGCCAGCTGGCTCTTTTGTTTGAATTTCTTGAACGCCTCCACCACATCATCGGCGTCCCAGTTCATCGTAGGGTGGAGGCTCATTGCTGCTGTGGAGGCCGCCATCTTGTGTTGTTAGGCGGGTGCACAAAAAAAATCAATTTCTCTGCAGCCGCTGTTCCTAATTCACAATAGCGATTCACAATAGCGCGGGTTTTTACTCGAAAGTCACCGCTGCCACCATGTTGTGTCTTCGGGTTTGATGTCCTGATAATAACGACACAATTCAGGTTGTTTCAGTTGCCTTAATTTACTCCTTTATTCAGCTCCTTGCCTGTGTGGCGTAGTGATACTGAAAAGTGCTTACATACCTAATCACAGTGTGTGTGTGTGTGTGGTGAGTGTGCCTGATACAAAGTAGTGCAGGAGGTTGGGACTGCTACAATGAATATGTAGCATATGTAACACTAAGGTACCACATAATAAAATTGTCATCAAGGCCATGGAATAAAAGGGATTAAGATGGTATTGTTGGAAAACCGGCTAACTACAGGAAAGTGGGAGTAGAACAGGTTGTTCTTCAAACTGGAGCGAAGCATACAGTGAGGTTTCCCAGAGGTCAGTGTTAGGATCATTGCTTCCCTTGATATATATTAATAACGTCGACTTGTATGTACCAGACACAATTTCCAATCTGCAGTTAAAACAAAACTTGTAGGTGTAGTAGGAGTGTAATAGACCTCAACAAGATACACATGGCCTGGTGAAATGGGCGAACAGGCAGCAGCTGAAATTTAATGCTGTGAAGTTTGAAGTGTTATATTTCGGTAGGGAGAATGAAGAAGGTCAATATAAACTACTGGGCAAAATTCTAGCTGCAAAAGCAAAGGATCAGAAGGTGTATACTGTACGCCAAGTGCATCAAAAGTGGCGGGGCGGGTTGAGAAAGTAGTTACAAAAGCAATTGAGATCCCGGGCTTTATAATAAAGATACAGAGTGCAATGGCAAGGCCACTCATTCCCCCTGACATTGCAAACAGCAATGAACCCCAATGAAATGGCAACCCAGCTGTAACTGGAGTATTGTGTCCAGCTCAAGGTGCATTGCTTCAGGAATTGGGGTGTGAAGACTTTGAAGGGATTCTGAAGAGATTTACTAAAATTGTTCTTGGGGGTGAGGTAGTGTGGTCCTGTGGACAGCCTGAAGAAGAGAGGATCCTTCTCGAAATGATAGAGGTGTTTAAAATCATGAAGACTACAGACAGTGTAGATAGGGAGAAACTGTTTGCAATGTGAGTGTCAAGAACCACAGAATTAAGGTAATTCACCGAAGAAACAAAAGTGAGGAAAATAACATTTACACTACGAGTGGTTAGGGTCAGAAGTGCACATTCTTCCTGTGACCACGTGGGTTTTCTCCGGGTGCTCCGGTTTCCTCCCAAATTCCAAAGGACGTGCATTTTTATAGATTAATTGGTTTCTATAAATTGTCCCTAGTGTGTACGATAGAACTAGTGTTCGTTGTTCAGTGCAGATTTGGTGGCCTGAAGGACCTGTTTTGACGCTGTATCTCTAAACTAAACTGAGCTGGAGGACATAACTTTAAGGTGAGAGGGGTAAAGTTTAAAGGAGATGTGCAAAACAAGTTTTTTTACACAGAGGGTAGTGGGCACTGGTACATCCTGCCAGTAGTGATAGTGCAGGCGGATACGAGAGTGGTGTTTAAGAGGCTTTTATATCGGCACGTGGATATGATGTGAATGGAGGGATATGGATCATGTGCAGACAGAGGAGATTAGCTTAATGTGACAACATGTTCGGTGCAGACATGATGGGCCAAAGAACGCTCTCCTGTCCTGTACTCTCCCACATTCTATGTTCTATAGAAGGAAGTAGAAATCTGGAACTGGAAAACTTTTGAAATTGAGCAAAGGGTGGTGGATGTATGGAACAAGCTGCCAGAGGAGGTAGTTGAGGCTGGGACTATCCCAACATTTAAGAAGCAGTTAGACAGGTACACGGATAGGACAGGTTTGGAGGGATATGGACCAAATGCTGGCAGGTGGGACTAGTGTAGCTGGGACATGTTGGCCGGTGTGGGCAAGTTGGGCCGAAGGGCCTGATTCCACCATGTATCACTCTATGACAACCAAAAAAAGGCTTAGGAACTGAGATTGATAAAGATGTATATTAAAAGTTATGGAACTAATAGATGACGTAAGGACTGCATTGTTTCATGTTCCAGGGCACAGTTAGAAACAACCTAGGATTCACATAGATCCAGAGGTTATTCAGATTGGTATGAGACACTGGTGGGCCGCAGCTGGAGGACTACCACCCCTTAGTAAGGATGTGTAAATCCCAAGAAGGGGGTAGAGAAGCTTTACAAGGATGGCTCCAATGTTAATCTTGACACAAAGCAGCTAGAACTTGGAGGGTTCAATGGTCAGAGGACATCGATTTAAAAATGCAAGAGAGAATGTGAGGAAAACAAAACATTTTTTTAATGTGGACAGGAATTATGATCTGGAACTCACTGTCTGCACGGATACCAGATATAGATTCAATCATTGTTTTCAAAAGGGGATTGGAAAGGCACTTGAGGGAAAATAATTTGCTAGGCAATGGAAAAGACCAATGAAGTAGATTGAAGGTTCACTCTTCCAGCACAGACTAGATGTAGTGAATGGCCTCATTTTTGTGCTTTTACAATTCTTTGATCCTATTCTATGATCAAAGCAATGGAGTATTGGAACGACATTATTGACTGAATGGCCTCCTCCAGTTCCTATGTCAACAGGAGTATCTTGATAAATTGGACTGATCCCTGCTATCTAATGTTGGGATTTGGCAGCCGTTGCTCAACTATGCTCTGATTTGTGAAGTAGTGCAGGTGTCCTTGCAAACTAGTTTTATATAATACTGTTCGCTTTGGAGCTCATACAACTATTAAGTGCAAAATCCATAAAAGCTGTTTGGACAGATGAAACAGTCAGTACTTTTAAAGCCTAATCTATGATTTATATCTTGGTTATGGCTTTTGATGGGTCACAACACATGCAACTGCATTTTTGGAAAAAAATGGACTATCAAACAATGTGCCAGCTTTGCAATCTGTCATCTTTTTTTTAATATATGTATTGCTTACCTCAGCTCGGTGTTAAAGTCAGAAAATTACTATCACACTTTCTCTTAAAGAATGGTTGTGATATGCCCTACATTTGGCAGCTCAGTGTGTTCTCATATAATAAGTTGATTTGCATGATTGGACTTAATTTTCTCATTGTTCGATTAAATTACTTGTAAAGGCATGCTTTCCTTTAAGTTTTGTTTTGCCCAACATTGATGGATTTTCACTATTAACTCTCGGGATTGTTTTCCTTTATGGAGAGGTGTGGTGGCTTCTCAGCACTCTGTCCCTGTTGCCATATCAAAATTATAGAGCATTGAAGTGAGACAAGGCATGGTGTACAGAGATGATCAAGCCAGGGGCTATTTCTCAGGTGCATTTCGGTGATTTCTCAACTTCACTGATCAAGTCAGAATGCAACATCGGTTCCAGCTCCGACTGATTGATTGCTACAAGCCAGGCTATTGTTTACTTGGCATAAGGCATCCTTTGTCAGAGCTGAACAATTTATTTTTAGCAACTCTTCAGAGGCATGACACTTGTACGACCATTCTATCATAAATTGTTAATCAGTCGTAATTAATTCTTATGGTAGAATTTGAAAAGCAAGTGGTCTCTACATTCTGCGACGCACATATCTAGATCGCTGGTGTTCCAATTAGTATTAGAGTCATAGAGTCATGCAGCACAGAAACAGGTCCTGGAGCCCAACTCATCCATTCCAACTGAATTGTCCCATCTAAGCTCATCCCATGTGTCCAATGTATATTCATTTATAGATACAAATTATTTCCAGTGAATTTTGAAATGCAACCTCACAACTACAAAATATAACCGGTTGAGTAGATTTACACTGTAAACCATAGTTAATAAGTAACGAGTAATTGGTCTCATAGTCAGTGAGTCACATGAAATGGCTTTATAATTTGCAGGTCATTGGGAAAGAGCAGAGTTATGGGGCTGACACAATTAGTTTACTAAGAACTGGAATGGGCTTGAAGGGCTGAATGGCTTTCTGTGTTGCAAAAGTTCTATGGCTCTCTGATTTCCGACAAGATAACTATTATGTGGCAATAGTAAATGGCCTTACAGAGTTACATAGAAACATAGAAAATAGGCGCAGGAGTAGGCCATTCGGCCCTTCGAGCCTGCACCGCCATTCAATATGATCATGGCTGATCATTCAGCTCAGTAGCCTGTACCTGCCTTCTCTCCATACCCCCTGATCCCTCTAGCAAAAAGGGCCACATCTAACTCCCTCTTAAATATAGCCAATGAACTGGCCTCAACTACCTTCTGTGGCAGAGAATTCCACAGACTCACCACTCTCTGTGTGAAGAAATGTTTTCTCATCTCGGTCCTAAAAGACTTCCCCCTTATCCTTAAGCTGTGACCCCTAGTTCTGGACTCCCCCAACATCGGGAACAATCTTCCCGCATCTAACCTCTCCAACCCCTTAAGAATTTTATATGTTTCTATAAGATCCCCCCTCAGTCTTCTAAATTCCAGCGAGTACAAGCCCAGTCTATCTAGTCTTTCCTCATATGTAAGTCCCGCCATCCCAGGGATCAATCTGGTGAACCTTCTCTGTACTCCCTCTAAGGCAAGAACGTCTTTCCTCAGGTTAGGAGACCAAAACTGCACACAATACTCCAGGTGTGGTCTCACCAAGGCCCTGTACAACTGCAGCAGAACCTCCCTGCTCCTAAACTCAAATCCTCTTGCTATGAATGCCAACATACCATTCGCTTTCTTCACTGCCTGCTGCACCTGCATGCTTGCTTTCAATGACTGGTGCACCATGATACCCAGGTTACGTTGCATCTCCCCTTCTCCCAATCGGTCACCATTCAGGTAATACTCTGCTTTCCTGTTCTTGCCGCCAAAGTGGATAACCTCACATTTATCCACATTATATTGCATCTGCCATGCATTTGCCCACTCGCCTAATCTATCCAAGTCACTCTGCAGCCTCCTAGCATCCTCCTCGCAGCTAACACTGCCACCCAGCTTCGTGTCATCCGCAAACTTAGAGATGTTGCATTCAATTCCCTCGTCCAAATCATTAATATACACTGGAAATAACTGGGGTTCCAGCACTGAGCCTTGCGGTACCCCACTAGTCACTGCCTGCCATTCCGAAAAGGACCCGTTTATTCCTACTCTTTGCTTCCTGTCCGCCAACCAATTTTCTATCCACCTCAACACTGAACCCTCAATACCGTGTGCTTTAAGTTTGTACACCAATCTCCTATGTGGGACCTTGTCGAAGGCCTTCTGAAAGTCCAGATATAACACATCGACTGGTTCTCCCTTATCCACTCTACTAGTTACATCCTCGAAAAATTCTATAAGATTCGTCAGACATGATTTGCCTTTGGTAAATCCATGCTGACTTTGTCCGATGATTTCACCACTTTCCAAATGTAATGCTATCACATCTTTAATAACTGACTCTAGCATTTTCCCCACTACCGATGTTAGGCTAACTGGTCTATAATTCCCCGTTTTCTCTCTCCCTCCCTTTTTAAAAAGTGTTGGAGTTAGTTGATGTGAATTTGCAAGCTTAATGGTCATACAAACATAAAGCATTAGTGAATGACTTATAATCAGTGATTCAACTGTCTTTCAGTACAATCATACATCTATAGAGTCATAGAGGGACATCGTACAGAAACTGTGCCCTTTGGTCTACCAAGTCCAAATCAACCATCCATTTACACTAATGCTACATTAATCCGACATTAATCCCACATTAATCCCCCAGATTCTACCAGTCACTTCACACCGATTAATCCACACAATTTTGGGATGTGGGAGGAAACCGGAGCACCCAGAGGAAACCCACGCAGTCACGGGAAGAACGTGCAAACTCCACACAGACAGTACCCAAGGTCAGGATTGAGCCTGGGTCTCTGGCCCTGTGAAGCAGCAGCTCTACTAGCTGTAACACTGTGCCACCTGTTTACTGTGAGGGTCCTCACTATCATTTAGTTAGATTGAATTTAAAATCACATATTATGGTAAAGTTTGGAAAAAAAATCTGCCATCCTGAGATGAAATTATAAATCAGAAGTCATGAGTGACATTGATAGGCTGAATCCACGTATTCTTTTTCCCCAGACGAGGAGAATCAAGAGTCAAGTCAAGTCAATTTTATTTGTATAGCACATTTAAAAACAACCCACATTGACCAAAGTGCTGTACATCAGTTCAGGTAAACTCAGAACGAACATACAATATCACACAAACATAACAGCACAGACATAAACAGTTCACAGCGCCCCCTCAGAGGGCCTCAACGCTAGGGAGTAGAAATAGGTTTTGAGCCAGAGGGGAAAAATAAGAACCTGAGGGGCAACCTTTCCACACAGAGGGTGGTGGTTATATGGAACGAGATTTCAAAGGAAATAGTTAAGGCATAAACAAAAACAACATTTAAAGGTCGTTTGGATAGGTGCATGGATAGGAAAGGCCAAATATGGACAAATGGGACTGATTTGGATTAGGTATCTTAGTCAGCATGGATGGTTGGGCTGGAGGGCCTGATTCCATGCTGTCTAACAGTATGATTCTAAGTCATGCTGTGTTATTTTCACTCCCATTTGTGGAGAATATTCCAAAATTTCCTTTGAAGATAGTGGAAAGGCTCTAGGCTACCAGCAGGAGGCGAGACCACGGGCCAGTTGTTGTTCAGGGCTTGTAAGCATGGCTGAATCAGTTGAGTTTTTGGGCAATAGTAATCTTCATTTTGTTGATAGTGAGGACTCAGGGGTCATAATCTAAATCAGCATCAAGGATCTCCCTTGTGACGAATGGTCATTGATTGACAGATCGATGAAGGAAATATTACTTGTCATTTATTAACCCATATTGGGCGTCACAGTGGCGCAGCGGTAGAGTTGTTGCCTTACTGCGCCAGAGACCCGGGTCCAATCCTGTCTACGGATACAGTCTGTACACAGTTTGTACGTTCTCCCTGTAACCTGCGTGGGTTTTCGCTGGGAGCTCTGGTTTCCTCCCACACTCCAAAGACATACAAGGTCTGTCGGCTAATTGGGTTCGGTAAAATTGTAAAAGGTGTCCCTAAGATAGTGTTAATGTGCGGGGATTGCTGATCGGTGTGAACTCGGCGGGCCAAAGGGCCTGTTTCCGCGCTGTATCTCTAAACTAAACGAAACATATCTGAACGTTGCCCAAGTCTTGCTATAGGCAGGCAAGGATTATCTTTTTTAATTGAAAGCGGAATTCACCATCCTTCTGCATCTGCCCTGCCCACCCCTTTAAAAATGTTGTGTTTCAGTAAGATCTGTTCTCATGCTTCTAAACTCTGCAGGGAGAGCCTATTCAATCTCTCTTTATATAGTAAAACCTCCATCCGTGGAATTATCCTCCTGAATCTTTGCCGCGTGCTCTCCGGCAAATATAGGTAAGAAGAAAAAATTGTCAATGTTGTTCCTGGTGCCATGTCACCAAAGCCCTGCGTAATTGCAGTAAGGTAGCCAGGCAAAGCCAACATGGTTTTGATAAAGGGAAATGATGGTCGAACAATTTATTGGAGCACTTTGAAGAAGTGGGCGGCACGGTAGCGCAGCGGTAGAGTTGCTGCTTTACAGCGAATGCAACGCCGGAGACTCAGGTTCGATCCTGACTACGGGTGCTGTACTGTAAGGAGTTTGTACGTTCTCCCCGTGACCTGCGTGGGTTTTCTCCGAGATCTTCGGTTTCCTCCCACACTCCAAAGACGTACAGGTATGTAGGTTAATTGGCTGGGTAAATGTAAAAATTGTCCCTAGTGGGTGTAGGATAGTGTTAATGTACGGGGATCGCTGGGCGGCACGGACTTGGAGGGCCGAAAAGGCCTGTTTCCGGCTGTATATATATGATATGATATATGATAAGTGATGTTTGGAGTGGATAAAGGGGATTGATGGATGTTGAATACTTAGGTAATGAAGGCCTTTGCATACTTGCCCACATCGGTCAGGTCTCTGGGTATAAATGTTGGCAAGTCACGTTAGACAATAGACAATAGGTGCAGGAGGAGGCCATTCGGCCCTTCGAGCCAGCACCGCCATTCAATGTGATCATGGCTGATCGTTCTCAATCAGTACCCCGTTCCTGCCTTCTCCCCATACCCCCTGACTCCGCTATCCTTAAGAGCTCTATACAGGTCTCTCTTGAATGCATTCAGAGAATTGGCCTCCACTGCCTTCTGAGGCAGAGAATTCCACAGATTCACAACTCTCTGACTGAAAAAGTTTTTCCTCATCTCAGTTCTAAATGGCCTACCCCTTATTCTTAAACTGTGGCCCCCTGGTTCTGGACTCCCCCAACATTGGGAACATGTTTCCTGCCTCTAACGTGTCCAACCCCTTAACTGTTTAAAACTTTAGGCACATTTGGAGTATTGTGTGCAGCACTGGTTGCCCCATTGCACAAAAGATGCAGAGGCTTTGGAGAGGGTGCAGAAGTGGTTCACCAGAATGTCGCCTGGCTTGGAGAGTATCAGCTACAAGGAGAGTTTGGACGAACAAACTTAGGTTGTGTGAAGGGACCTGGTTAGGTTGCTGGTAATATGGATGCCTTGGAACTTGAAGCTATTGACCACCTCTACAGCAGCTCCATCGATGAGGGCAGAGTGAGAAACAAAGAGATTCTGAGTGAGTGAGAACTAAGCGAGAAACAATGAATGAAAACTCATGAGTGAACAATATCGCAAAGTTGAGAGCGAGAAACAGGGATGCTGAGAACGTAACTGAAAATGAGAAACGATGAGAAAATGGGTGTGAAAAACGGAACGTTATTTGTGAGTGAGAAACTGAGGTCCAGCAACAGAGCTGCAAATGAAAGTGAAAAACAAGATAAGGAGAAAGGAGAAAGAGAAACAGTGAGAAAAGAGAATAAAGAATGAGAAACTGAGAAAGGGAAATAGAGTGTGAAACAGAGAGTAAGAAAATGTGTTAGAAACGAAAAGAAGCTATGTGAAATGAAAGTGAGAAAATGAGAATGACACAGAGTGCTGGAGTAACTCAGCGGGTCAGGCAGCATCTCTGGAGAATGTGGATAAGCGATATTTCGGGTCCAAACTTTTCGACAGACTGAGGATGAATTGCTGTTACTGAGAACCCAAAAATGAGCGGAGAAAAGAGGATGGGAATCTGAATGTTAAAAAGGCATGTGAAAAAGAGAGTAGCTAACTGAGAGAAAGAAACTAGAGTGGGAAGGTATGTGCGAGAGGCAGCCAGGATATCAGCTGAGAACTGAATGAGACGGAACAGTTGAGAAACTGAGAATGGAACATTTAGGTAAAACTATGACAGAGTAACTGTGAGGCATTAAATTGAGTGCGACACTGCGCATGGGAAATTGAGGGTGGATATCTGAAAGTAATATAGAGAGTGAGAACCTTAGTGAGAAACTAGGAAAACAAGTGGGAAACCAAGTGAGAGACTGTGATTGGGAAAATGTGGCTGAGAAATTGTGATCACATCACTGCTTCTTCAACAAAGTGATTTCAATGCATAAAAATCTGGAAAATGTCTTGGAAATATATAAAATCCATATTAATTTGGGTTGAGATCGTAAATGCATCTGTAATGCTCGCTATGAAAGATTAATTTCCCATTCACAACTGACAAAGCCCAGAATCCTTTTATCTGATCAAAGCAGAAACCATTTAAATCAAGAAGCCTTGTACGATGATGAAGCAATCTTCCTTTTTGCAAAGTGTGTTGCTGAGGAATGAGTGAAACACTTAAATAAAATATATTCTAGAATAACAATTACTCAGTAGTTTGCAATGCATTAAGGTTAAGATCAACCACTGGATTCTAAAATACATCTGTTATCATTTGTTTTCAGCGTGGTTATTCATTGCAGTCTGTGACAAGGATAATCTGAACTGCCACCTTATCCTGCTGAGCTAGTCTTCAATTTACTGGCTTAAATAAAACAATCTTCCTTTTGGTAAGGTTTGATCATTTTTAAGGATGATCATAAATTGTTCACCAATTCATAAGTTTTCCCCTTGAAAGAAAGGTTTCAGATTTGCACAGCACCTCGTCATGAGTTTATTGTCTCAAAGTGTACCAAGTTCTAAACCAACAATGGGACGAGCTATCAGCTAATCTTACAGCGAATGCAGCGCCGGAGACTCAGGTTCGATCCTGACTACGGGCGCCGTCTGTACGGAGTTTGTACGTTCTCCCCGTGACCTGCGTGGGTTTTCTCCGAGATCTTCGGTTTCCTCCCACACTCCAAAGACGTACAGGCATGTAGGTTAATTGACTGGGTAAATGTAAAAATTGTCCCTGGTGTGTGTAGGATAGTGTTAATGTGCGGGGATCGCTGGGCGGCGCGGACTCAGTGGGCCGAAGGGCCTGTTTCCGTGCAGTATCTCCAAATCTAAAAATCTAAATCTATTTTTCATCATGTTGCTTGAGGGATAGACATAACCAGCGTAGGCTTATTCTTAGTCACGTGTGTGTCCACGCGAGGTCACACACGTGACCAGTCATATTTGACCTCTGACCCTAAACAAACATTGACAGCAAAACATATAAAAATTTCATTTGATAAACGTCGACATATATAAGTCATATATACTGTACAAAACAATATACCCGTAATGCTTTCAGAATTAGAAGAGACGTATTCCACAATTTTGGTCACACACGCGACTAAGGATCGCCCTCTAGTAGGTGAACTTCCAGCTCCTTTTTAAATACTGCTGTTGGGCAATTGGTATTCAGTGAAACCAGAGGATCAGGTCATGCCCTGAAAATGGCATGCAGTCTTCTTCAGATTTACGTGTCCTCAACAAAAGCTGAGGATTTGCACTCACTGCGATTTCGTCCACAACCTCCAGGCTCACCCAACGGAATCCATGAACTGATGACTGATCTAATCGAGGATTTTAAAACATTAAAAGAGGCCGATGGAGCAGATACTGAGAAACTATTTCCTCTGCTAAGAGAACCGGGAAAAATACTTTTGAACTTAGAGCAAAGTCATTAAAGTAAGGTTTCAGGAAGCATTTTAATTACACTAGGAATAGTAACAAACAACAGCACTTTTTTGACTGATTGAAAATTGCTGTAGGGAAACAGTCTATTTGGCCCACTAGGTCCATGCCAGCCTTTCATCACCCAGTTACACTTAGTTCTATGTTAACCTACTTTAGCATCCTCTTCCTACACGCCACCAGCCAGCAATCTACAGAGGGCAATTAACCTACATAACCACACATCTTTAGGATGTGGGAGGAAACCAGGGAATCCAGAGGAAACCCACGTGGTCACAGGGAGAATGGGAAAACTCCGCACAGATAGCAGCCGAAGTTAGGATCAAACAGGGGTATCTGACACTGTGAAGCAGCAGCTCTATCACCTGTGCCACTATGCTGCCCAAATGTGCCTCTGTACTCCTTTTGTGGAAGAAAACCCCTGTGGTTGCTGAGGAGAATTGCATCTTTCAAGATTGGGTTGATAGTTTTCTTGTGTAGTAAGGAAATGCAGATGCTGGTTCATACCGAGAATAGACACAAAACACTGTGGAGTGTCAGGTCAGGCAGCATTTCTGGAGGAAAAAAATAGGCGACGTTTTGCGTCAGAACTGTTTTTCAGATTGAAAGTAGAGGTGGAGGGGGAGGCGAGAAAAGGCCAGAATAAATCAGGGCAGGCAACAGATGATTTCAGGAAGGGTGGAGCACATAATGGGCCCGTCGTTGGCTGTGGAAGGTGTGATAACAAGAGGATAGAAGGAAGAGACAAAAGGTATCAAAGGATATGGAGCCCAGGTAGGAAAATGGAATTGAGGTACAGTTCAGAGTTTATAGACAATAGACAATAGGTGCAGGAGTAGGCCATTTGGCCCTTCGAGCCAGAACCACCATTCAATGTGATCATGGCTGATCATTCTCAATCAGTACCCCGTTTCTGCCTTCTCCCCATACCCCCTGACTCTGCTATCCTTAAGAGCTCTATCTAGCTCTCTCTTGAATGCATTCAGAGAATTGGCCTCCACTGCCTTCTGAGGCAGAGAATTCCACAGATTTACAACTCTCTGACTGAAAAAGTTTTTCCTTATCTCCGTTCTAAATGGCCTACCCCTTATTCTTAAACTGCGGCCCCTGGTTCTGGACTCCCCCAACATTGGGAACATGTTTCCTGCCTCTAACGTGTCCAACCCCTTAATAATCTTATATGTTTCGATAAGATCCCCTCTCATCCTTCTAAATTCCAGTGTATACAAGCCTAGCCGCTCCAGTCTTTCAACATACGACAGTCCCGCCATTCCGGGAATTAACCTAGTAAACCTACGCTGCACGCCCTCAAATACACTATCCAAATTAGAGTACAGGGGGTTCAAGAGGGTGAATGGCTTACTATTACTTTGTTAAATAGGCAAGCATTGTGACCAATTTTCACACAACAAGTTCTCAAAATCCAGAAAAGGGAGACATTTTTTACATGACGCTGACTGACGATTGAATATTGACCAGAATTCATCCGTTAACCCAACCACACAGAGCATCAGTTTATCATAGCTGGGGAAGACTGGGGGAAATTAGCATCATCAAGTAATATTTTAACATTGAATTATGTTAAGTGCGCACAATATTCATACACGGTCACATGATCTCCCGGATGATAAACGACTCAGTAGTATGGAGTAGGTGCTCTTAATAATATTTAACCTTCACTAAAACCACCATTAACTTTACTGTTGTTTGTAGGGGTTCTGCTTTTGAATTTAAAAATTCTGCATTCAAGTCCCATCCAGGCACAAAATGCTGGATAATGCTTCTGAGCAATACTGAAGATGCTTTGCACTGCCAGAGGTGATTTATTTGGATTCAACAATCAGAAGAGATCCTGTCTACATTCTGAGTTGAATATATATGATTCCCATGGCACTTCTTCAAAGAAAAAAACAGGGAAGTGTGCCCCTGGTCAATTTTTAATGCCATAACCAACAACATCAGCAAGCAGATTATCTGATTATAGAGTCATAATGCTACACAGCCTGGAAACAGGCCCTTCGGCCTACCATGTCCATACTAAACAACTTGGTATTTTGGGATAGCCCTATTTCCCTGCATTTGATTCATGCCCCTCTAAACCCTTACTCTCCATAAATCTGTCCAAATATATTTTAAAAGTGATAATCACTAACATATTGCTGTTTGTGGGTTCACAGTGTGGATAAAGCTGCAACAGTTCCTAAATTGTACCAGAGATGATACTTTAGAAGTGGATGCAGAGTACCTTAAGCAGAACTGAAAGATGGGCGTCATTGAATTGGAGAATCAGACAGCACAGACATGGGCCCATCAGTCCAATTGGTCTATGCTGACCATGACACTTATCTATGTTAATCCTATTTGCCTGCATTTGCAAAAGCGTACAGATGTTTCCCTCTTTTTATAAATTACTAGAGAAAGTGGACCCGTTGGGCCCAAACCTCTCCTGCATTGGTGAAGCACCCTGTCCTCCGCGTCCTCCCCTCTCTCCTCAACCCCCCCCCTCCCCTCTCCCTTCTCCCCCACTCCCCCCCTTCCCCCCTCTCTCCTCCCGTCCCCCTCCCCTCCTTTTAAACTTTAAAATGTGAATGACTTAAAAAATATAACACCGATTTCAATAAAACTACTTGCATTATCACTAAAGTGACAATGGTGAGTAAGGTGGGCCTAAAATTGTCACGCTATCGTGTACCGTCACAAACAAGATAACAAACGAGAGTTTTAGTATATAGATTATCCTATTGAACAATAGTGTCCAATTTTCAAATGACTTTGTTTCTTTTCCAGGCTTTTTGGTTACCCTAGCACCTGAAAAAAACACATTTTTTAACTATTTAAATTTCATTTCTTATTGAGGTATATAGTGTCGGTGCTCAGGATAATTTGCCGCCTTACAATAAGATTGGACCCTTTCAGAGCACAATCAACAGCTCGGGAAACCCCATCAATGAAGTATTCTTATGAATAACTGCCGTAAGTGTGCAGTTACGGCTAATCTGAGCATTGCAAGATCCCACAAACAGCAATTGATTAAAAGACCCAATTCCTTTCTGTTCTGGCTGCATTGAGTTGAGCGTTAAATATTTCCAAGTTGCATATGGGATTCTCGCTGATGTCCATTTAGTAGGATAGACACAAAAAGCTGGAGTAACTGAGCGAGTCTGACAGCATCTCTGGAGTAAAGGAATAGGTGACGTTTCGAGTCGAGACCCTTCTTCAGACTGAGAGTCACGGACCGAAACGACACCTATTCCTTTACTCCAGAGATGCTGTCTGACTCGCTGAGTTACTCCAGCTTCCTCCCGACATTATTTACTAAGTAGGATCCTGGAGTCAGAGTCATATAGCACAGAAAAGGCCCTTCAGCCAACCAAATCTGCCCCCGACCCCCCGCCCTCCCATTCCCCACCGTATCCCATCTATACTCATCCCATTTTGTTCTTCCCACATTCACATCAACTCTCCCAAAATTCCACCATTCCCCTACATACCATCGATCGATCACCCATTCACACCAGTTCTATATTATCCCAGAGAAAGTGGGATAATATAGAACTAGTGGGTAAGGTGATCAATAGTCGGCGTTCACTCAGTGGACCAAAGGGCCTGTTTCTGTGCTGTATCTCCTACACTAACCTAAAACTCTCAGCTCAGGGATCAACGTGGCACTAACTGAGCCAAACACAGTGATTATTGTGATACAGGTAGAGAGTTATATCTTTACTCAGATTTCAACAATTGGTATGAAATGAGGTCCATTGCAAAAGAAGACACTCCAAAATGCGCATTTCCACAAACTTTATTGGAAAGCAGTACACCTCCAGCACTATTTTCTTTTTAAAGCAATTCACTATTATAAATCATGATATTCTGAAGCTGGATAAAGGCATTAGCTGTGAGAAGGCACATCTATTCATAACTATGTTTCAACAATGACAGGGGGAAAATGCTTTCAGAAGCAATTCCTATTGTGCCTGATTTCTGCACCTTTACATTCTTGACAGGCCAGTGACGGAGAAAGCAAACCAGAACCATCTCAGGATTAATTGCCTGGCTCACCAGCAAGTGACCCCCTCATCCCAGAAAGAAACACAAATCGTTTCTTTCTTTTCTTCCTAGACAGGGATCGCTGGATTCAGAAGTGCACCTCGTCACAAGTGCTGGAAAACCATCTGGTCTCTCAGTTTACCTCCGTGCTGCACCCCGTTCGTTTCCCACCTCCATTTTATCGGAAATCTAGCGATATAAAATGGGCCATATAAATTCAATAGGATTACTGAACAAATGGGGCAGATGCACCAAAAGATTAGGCTGTCAACTAATACGTCTGTGAGCTTTCTGTGCCTCACAGCACTCATGATCATTTACTGCTGTTCCAAAGTCTCTGAGCTGCATTTTCAACATTAATGAAAGGTCCATCATTTTTATTTATGGGCTAGGTCAGTACATAACACCCATTTCAAAGGGTACTTAAGTCAACCATGTTGTTGTGGGTCTGGAATCACATACGAGCCAGATGAGAGAGCATACAAACTTACATACAGATGACCCAGCACTTCACTGTAGACCTTAGAGATACGGCACAGGAACAATCCCTTCGGCCCACCGAGACCACACCAACCAGCACTCACCTCGTACATTAACACTATACTTACACATTACGGACAATAGACAATAGACAATAGACAATAGGTGCAGGAGTAGGCCATTCAGCCCTTCGAGCCAGCACCGCCATTCAATGCGATCATGGCTGATCACTCTCAATCAGTACCCCGTTCCTGCCTTCTCCCCATACCCCCTCACTCCGCTATCCTTAAGAGCTCTATCCAGCTCTCTCTTGAAAGCATCCAACGAACTGGCCTCCACTGCCTTCTGAGGCAGAGAATTCCACACCTTCACCACTCTCTGACTGAAAAAGTTCTTCCTCATCTCCGTTCTAAATGGCCTACCCCTTATTCTTAAACTGTGGCCCCTATTTATCATTTTTTACCAAAGCCAATTAACGCACAAACCTGGACATCTTTGAAGTGTGAGAAGAAACTGGATTACCTGGTTTAAACCCACGCGGTCATGGGTTGAATGTATACACTCCTTAAAGACAGTGCCCGCAGTCAGGATCAAACCTGGGTCTCTGGCATTGTGAGGCAGCAAGGTCTGAAGAAGGGTCTCGACCCGAAATGTCACCCATTCCTTCTCTCCAGAGATGCTGCCTGGCTCTCTGAGTTACTCCAGCATTTTCGATTTAAACCAGCATCTGCACTTTTTTCCTGCAATGCAGCCGCATCACTGTGCCGCCCCGAAGCATGTCACGGTCTTTTTGGATTACGGAAATTTACCCTTATAGAATTCACAAATCACGACGCAAAAATTTAAGATATGTTATGAACATCAACTTCATGTGGAATAAAAAAATAAATCAGCACCATTTTTTTTTAAGTTGCAGGTTCTTGCCACATGCACAAATGGCATGGTATTGGGTTATTGAAAATCACCTCATCGACCATTTGTCCCTATAACACAAAGTTACCTGTGCTAGGAACAGGGGTAGACCACTCAGCCAAACAAGCCTGATCCATCGTTCATTATGTTCAGGGCTGATCCAATCGTAACCTCAACTCCACATTTCCTTCCATGCTGAGTAACCGTTCACCCCCCATTGCCTATCAAGAATCTCTCCGCCTCTGCTGTAAACATATTCAAAGACTCTGCTAACACCCTTTGAGGAGAGTTCCAACTAATGGTGATAGAAAGAAAAACGCTCATCTCTGTCTTAAATGCACAACATTTAATTTTTAAACAGCAATTCTGAATTTTAGATTCCCCCCAAGAGAGGAAATGTCCTTTACACATCCACAGTGTCAATACCACTAAGGATCTTTTATGCTTCAATCCAGTGGCTTCTCACCCGTCTAAACTGGTCCTGTCACCTGTCCATTCACCTCCACAGTTGCTGCCTAACCTGCCGAGTTCCTCCAGCACTCCAGCAACTGCAGTTCCTTGTGTCTACATTAATTAACCAGTTGCATTCATGTTAACCAGCACCTTATAAGCTTTGTAGATGGCAGAGAGATTGGATCTTTTTGTGATCTGGCCCAATGTTTCAGGTTGACGGCTTCTCATCAGCAGACTGCTCTATGTTTATGAAAGTGCAAGCACTTTTCGAGAACCGAAGCATAAAAGGTTACAGACCAAATGGTGGTAGATGGGATTATTATAAATGGACCACCATGGCCTGGCTGGGCTGAAAAGACTGTTTCTGTGCTGTGTGACTCTGTGAACTGTACAGTTCAGGAAAAGGCTATTTGCCTCAAACATTCGGCATGTTGTATTACTCCTCACAATCCAACTCACTGCTCACTTCATCATGAGTTCTTTCAATTCCTTTCTCCCTCTCCAGAGTCCCCACAAATTGCTGTTCGCATAAACTACTCCATATGGTAGCAACTTCCACCTTCTACCCTGTCACATCAAATATCCTTTGCGTCTAATAAAAAACCATTGATATTAGTGGTGGCGGTGGCGCAGCGGTAGAGTTGCTGCCTTGCAGCGCTTATAGCGCCAGAGGCCTGAGTCGATCCTGCTTGTCTGTCAGGAGCTTGTACATTCTCTCTGTGACCTGCGCAGGTTTTCTCCGAGAACTTTGGTTTCCTCACACACACCAAAAACATGCAGGTTTTGTTAGGTTAATTGGCTTGGTATAAATGTAAAAGTTGTCCCTAGTGTACGGTGGTGTTGATGCGCGGGGATCGCTGGTCGGCGCGGACTCGGTGGGCCGAAGGGCCTGTTTCCACACTGAATCCCTACACTAAATTAAACATAAACATTAACGCTCATTTGCCTCCCCACAAATACTGCCCAACTGCTGAGCACTTTGTTTTTAATCTGCATTCAAAAAGTAAACACATTAATCCCGATTATGTTATTGGATCTGTTCAAGGTCATTTTCAATTTATGGCCCTTACTTTTGGTTTTCAAATATCTCCTCTACGTGCATCCAGTCCTTTCTTGTCTTAATTGACCTCAATCAGGTCACTCCTTGACAGCCTCTTTTCCAGTAAAGTTAACCCCAGCTTGTTCAAACTGTCAAACTGAAGCAAAACATTTATCAGCAAGTGAGCTGGCGTTATTGTCCAAGGTACTTCAAAGTGCTAACACCATTCATTTTGAAACTGGATGACTTATTAACTAGCTGAGCTCTGAGGTTCACGATGTTAATGTGTGGAGCAATCATTTATGATTTCAATCATTTGAGGTGGGAGACAGAATAAAACAAGCATTGTCACGAATCAACTCTGTGCAAACTTTTTTTTTCCCTGAGGAAGGAAAAGCTTGACTTTCAGGAGTGCAACAAAGGTTCACGGGACTGATTCCTGGGATGCGATACACAATGGGAGGAGGTGCCCTCTGTGGGGGGATTGAGGAGAGTGAGGAAAGTTCCCTTGAGTTTAATGGAATGAAAGATGATCTCAATGAAACATATAAATTCTTAAGGAGCTTGGCAGGACAGATACAGGGAAGATGTTTTTGCTTGGCTGGGGATTCTCGAAGTTACCGTCTCAGAATAAAGAATTAGCCACAGGAATGAATTCAGGAGAGGTTTTTTCAAGAACAGCAAAACATGCTGAGATGTTCCACTGCCGAGCCACTTCGGAAGACCCAAGGCTTGGTCAATATACTGTCCAAGAGCTTCTTGCAGAAGGCTCTGAAGTTTTGACATTTTCAACCTCATGGGGCTGTGAATGCTGAAGGATTTTTACATCCAAATTTGGATGATGCCTGGTAAAGGTGAGAATCTAGTGTAAGCGGTGTTGATGCAGAAATGTTGATCCTATTGATTCTATTAGATGTTGCAGCTCCCTGAAAAGGCTGAATGAATTACCATTGATCAAAATTCTCAGTGCAATGGGAGATGGCAGGAGGACATACTTCAGATTCTGATTCAATATTGTTATTGGTTTACTATTGTCATGAAATACAGTGAAAATCCTTTCCCCACTATGTCTGTGCCGAACATGATACCAAGTTAAACAAACCTCCTCTACCTGCACATAATCTCTACCCAACCCCCCCCCCCCCCCCCCCCCTCCACCCATTCCCTGTATATTCATGTGGCCATCTAAAAGCCTCTTAAATGCCCTTATTGTATCTGCCTCCACCACCACCCCAGTCAGCACGGAAAAACATAGAAAAATAGAAAAATAGGTGCAGGAGTAGGCCATTCGGCCCTTCGAGCCAGCACCGCCATTCAATGTGATCATGGCTGATCATCTAAAATCAGTACCCTGTTCCTGCTTTTTCCCCATATCCCTTGATTCTAAAAGGATGAGAGGGGATCTTATCAAAACACATAAGATTATTAAGGGGTTGGACACGTTGAGGCAGGAAACATGTTCCCAATGTTGGGGGAGTCCAGAACCAGGGGCCACAGTTTAAGAATAAGGGGTAGGCCATTTAGAACAGAGATGTGGAAAAACGTTTTCAGTCAGAGAGTTGTAAATCTGTGGAATTCACTGCCTCTGAAGGCAGTGGAGGCCAATTTTTTGAATGCATTCAAGAGAGAGCTAGATAGAGCTCTTAAGGATAGTGGAGTCAGGGGGTATGGGGAGAAGGCAGGAACGAGGTACTGATTGAGATCAGCCATGATCACATTGAATGGTGATGCTGGCTCGAAGGGCCGAATGGCCTACTCCTGCACCTATTGTCTATTGTTTATTGTCTATTGATTCCTTAGCATATTCCAGGCACCCACCACTATATGTGTTTACCCTCTCTATACCGCTCAAAATTGTAAACCCCTCTATCAGGTCACCCTTCAGCCTCTGACACTCCAGAGGAAACAATCGAAGTTTGTCCAGCCACTGCTTGTGGCTAATTTAGGGAATGGTAGGTGTCTAGAACTGGCTGTCAGGGGCGGTGATGGAGGCAGATACAATGGTGGCAGTTAAGATGCTTTTGGATAGACACTTTAATATGCAGGGATTGGAGGGATATGGATCATTAGGAGATTGTTATCTTGTTCCACAAGGTCAAATGGCGTGTTCCTGTTCTCTGTTCTACCATCTAATCCAGGCAGCATTCTGGAAAAAAACTTCTTCTACATCCTCTCCAAAGCTTCAACATCCATCTTGCAACATCCAACTGCTTACAATATTCCAAATGCAGCCGAACCAAAGTCCAAGACAACTATGACTTCCTGACTCTTGCCCCTCAATGCCTTCAGGAATCTCAGACCAGGGATTCATAGCATATGTAGTTCCTTATATCTACAATGAATCATACCAACACAGAAATAGACACTTCAGCCCACGGATGGACAATAAGTGCAGCCCTTTCCCCTATTACCCACGATCTAAGAATTGAAACAAGGACAACAAAATCCCGCACAGCACTCCATTTCCATGTTGGATTTCCAGCATTGGCGATTCTTTTTTTTGGTTCAACACAAAATACCAAATAGTCTGCAAAGTCAGCTCAACATCCCAGTACCATTTTCCCTCTAAACCCTAAGCTGCATCATTTCTGAAGTATTTAAACAGTACAGACCTTGTATAAATCCTTCTGTATGAAGACTACTTTACTATTAATCTCTACAGAAGACTGATTTCACTGTTATGTTAAATTGATGCCAAGCAGACAGGCCGTTTACATCAGTTTTCTACAAAGCCCCTTAAGGATTTTGTTTTACTGGATTTCGCGAATGTTGCCGTGAAGACAATCTCCTTGCCAATTTTTTTGTGTAAATACAGATAAGTTTGCACATTGTTTATTTTAATTAAGGTTCTGGATACACGTGTACCATTTGACTTTAACCAGCCATTAAAGCAACAGCCAGTTCCACTTTCGACCTGTTCTCTCCCTTCACACGATCAACCTGAACATTCTCCTTCTCTTCGCCATCCCATCCGGACAAAGATTGAACTTAATTTTCCCAATGTTTAGAGCATTCTTCTGGATTAATCGTCCACCCAAGGCCTCGTCTGCACTCTGTGCTGAATGTAAAGGAAAATCCTACAATAAAACAACTTCTCAAAATTCATATATATGGAACCACAAGAAACTGCGATGCTGGAATATTGAGCAAAATACAAAATTGTGGAGGAACTCAGCAGATCGGGCAGCATCTGTGGAGGCTACATTTCTGGTTCCGACCCTAAAACATCACCAGTCCATTCCCCCCATAGATGCTGCCTGATCCATTGAGTTTCTCCAGCATTTTGTGTTTTTGCTGAATTGCCCCTAATGTGTGGGGAGTGTGTAGAACTAGTGTGTGAACAGATTGATAGTTGGCGTGAACTCGGTTTCCATCCTGCAAGTTCTCCTTTGCCGATTCAAAACTACTGCATATCATTTTAACTGGGCTCTGTTCCACCACCTGATCCAATACTCTGGATAGAATAGTGATTACTCAGACATGATAAGTGGATAAGAAGTGAGATCAGCTCACGGCAGCCATGACTCGGCTGATATAACCATGACCTTAAATCCACCAAACCCATACTTCACTAAACCACATTGATACCATCCAGCTGAGCCAGCCCATCAGTGGAAAGATTTTTGTTTATTTTATTTCCTATCATACTATTGTTTATTATAGTTATTTTGTGCAATGTGAATAGTTCAGTGAGTCAAGCTCACAGCATCACTAGGTCTTTCGTGCTGTTGTTGATTTCACCACGCAGTACACGTAGTAACCCCTCAGTGGCTAACTGAAGGGTTTACAGATTTTGAAAGAGCAAGAAGTGGTGCTGCTATCAGAGAAGCTGCCTCACAGCGCCAGCGACCTGGGTTCAATCCTGACCTCCACCTTGGTGTCTGTGTCGAGTTTCAATGTTCTCCCTGTCACTGCATGGGTTTCCACTCTAGTTTCCTCCCACAATCTCAAGGGTCCAAGTTAATTGGCCACCGCAAATTATCCCAAGTGTTTAGGACACGTTAGGATTTGGAGGAAGATTGTGTAGGAGGAGACAGCAGATGCTAGTTTACACTGAAGATAGACACAAAATGCTGGAGTAACTCAGCGAATCAGGCACCATCCCTGGACCCAATGGACTCATCCTTTGTTCTGCTCAATCTTCTCCCACCTTTTTCTCCTCTTGAAAAACAACTTGTTTTTCTCTCTTTCCAAAGTTCCGATAAAGCGCCCCAGATCGCAAAACATTAAACGTTTCTCGCTCCGCAGAAGCTGATTGATGGTCTGAATGTTCACAACATTTTGCTTTTTAAAAAATATATTTCAGGTTTTCCAGTACATGCTTTTTCTGATTCTCATTTACCTTCAAATGTATACCAGCAAGAGGCAAGATAAACCCAGCTGGTCTCACTCCCCTGCCTTCTCTCCATAGCTGATCAAACTTTTCAAGTACCTTTCCATGTCCCTTTCTAACACCACAGTTGAATCAGACTTCATAGTCATAGACCGTAGATTATTACAGCATGGAAAAAGGCCCTTTGACCCAATGTGTCCACGATGCACAGTTAATGTACTTCCCAACTTGTCCCAGATGCTCTCCTCAATTCGGTGTGATGGATCGCACCAGTACAGCATACCAACACCTCTAAAAAATTTAAAACTAGATTTTTAAGTTTTTGGAATTTTTAATATTGCAGTTTATTTTAAATTAAGCGGTCATGCCCTTAAACAGTTCGAGCAACTTACAGGATGATGATCTGCCATGGATACCATCAGTAAAGAACGATATAGAAACATAGAAACATAGAAAATAGGTGCAGGAGTAGGCCATTCGGCCCTTCGAGCCTGCACCGCCATTCAATATGATCATGGCTGATCATCCAGCTCAGTAACCTGTACCTGCCTTCTCTCCATACCCCCTGATCCCTTTAGCCACAAGGGCCACATCGAACTCCCTCTTAAATATAGCCAATGAACTGGCCTCAACTACCTTCTGTGGCAGAGAATTCCACAGACTCACCACTCTCTGTGTGAAGAAATGTTTTCTCATCTCGGTCCTAAAAGACTTCCCCCTTATCCTTAAGCTAAGACCCCTGGTTCTGGACTTCCCCAACATCGGGAACAATCTTCCCGCATCTAGCCTCTCCAACCCCTTAAGAATTTTATATGTTTCTATAAGATCCCCCCTCAGTCTTCTAAATCTGGTATCAGCACATTGTTGGCTACCCAAAAAAAGCACGGCCTATCAGACAAAGTCAAAAGGATGTCTCGAAGGCAAAGGTTGTTTTACAAACCAATTGGAATTTTTTTTGAAGATGTAACTGAAAAATAGATACAGGAAAACCAGTAGTGTGATGTATTTGTACTTCAGAATGCCTGTGATAAAGTCCCACATAAAAATTAACATGTAAACCAAAAAGCGCATGGTGTTGGGGATAATGTATTGGCATGGTTTGAAAATCGATTGACAATCAAGAATCAATGTTTATCCCTTAAATCAATATTGCAGAAAGATGGAATATGTGACAATTAACATCATGCAGTGTTTTTACGGCTTGAGCCAGAGAATTCCACAGATTTACAACTCTCTGAGTGAAAACGTTTTTCCTCATCTCCGTTCTAAATGGCCTACCCCTTATTCTTAAACTGCGGCCCCTGGTTCTGGACTCCCCCAACATTGGGAACATGTTTCCTGCCTCTAGCATGTCCAATCCCTTAATAGTCTTATAAGTTTCAATAAGATCCCCTCTCATCCTTCTAAATTCCAGTGTATACAAGCCCAGTCGCTCCAGTGTTTCAACATCCGACAGTCCCGCCATTCCGGGAATTAACCTAGTGAACCTACGCTGCACACCCTCAAATGCAAGAATATCCTTCCTCAAATTTGGAGACCAAATCTGCACACAGTACTCCAGGTTCATTCCACTATCAGTCAAGCTATGAGCAGAACGGGCGGCACAGTGGCGCAGCGGTAGAGTTGCTGCCTTACAGCGAATGAAGCGCCGGAGACTCAGGTTCGATCCTGACTATGGGTACCGTCTGTACGGAGTTTGTACGTTCTCCCCGTGACCTGCGTGGGTTTTCTCCGAGATCTTCGGTTTCCTCCCACTCCAAAGACGTGCAGGTATGTAGGTTAATTGACTGGGTAAATGTAAAAATTGTCCCTAGTGTGTGTAGGATAGTGTTAATGTGCGGGGATCGCTGGGCGGCGCGGACTCGTTGGGCCGAAGGGCCTGTTTCCGCGCTGTATCTCTAAAAATTAGATAAGAAAATCACCAAACTACCATCACCTATGTGTACCATATAACATTTGAAAAGTCCCTTTGAAATAAATGTGAAAATAAAGCAGGAACAACTTTAAAGGAAAGGTTGGGAAGGCAAATAAAAGAGACATGGGCTAAACACAAAGCGCTGGAAGAACTCAGTGAGTCAGGTACCATCTGTGGAGGGAATGGGCAGACGACGTTTCGGGTCTGGACCCTTCTGCAGACATGTTGACATGCTGGGTCTTGTGATTGGGCCATGTGATTGAGTCTAGCACAAAATATTCCAAATAAACCATTATCCACAAGACCCAGTGGAAGAAGCAAGTGTTCCAACCACATGCGATGAGAGCGCCATAATCAGATTTTACACCCTTACACCATTATTTCCAAACATAAAAGGAACAATCAGGTAACTTCTTGGGATCCAGCTGGCTCCTGTCTAAAGAGCAGAAACTCAAATGGTTTCATAGTTTTGAAGGGAGATTGGATGGAGTCCAAATGTATTCAAACAGACAGCAGAGGTATGGAACCACAGCCTGAGATTGAAGCAGCCACATTGGTACTGCCAGCTGCAAGCATATTAATTATACCGAACTACGATACAAAACAGCCAAGTGTGTCCTTGAGACTTGTTGAGGAGCAAAAGATAACGCTCACAGAAAAAGTATTTCTTATCCCCGACACCGCCTATCTCTGAAACGCACCTTTGCCCATTTTGTCAGCCCTCATCCAATGCAGTATATTAGACTTAATTGCATTGTTGCTTAATATTAAACAATGCGAACCCTTGTAAATCACCGTGAAACTTTAAGTTGGTGAGACCTCAATAAATTTCACTCTCTTCTGTCCCGAGGTTGGAAGAAAATTCAGAGAATCACGAGAAACAACACGTCTCATAACAATAGATAATTGCAATCTGCAATCCACCTCTTCCCCACCCCCTCCTTCACCAACGGCGGATGAAGTAATTTCTTGACTTGTGAAGGTCTTCCAGAGATGTTGAAATGCATTAGTGATGTGTAATGTCACTTTCAACTTATCTGCAGAATAATTTCAACAAAGCGCTGTTTTGGAATCTCCTTATCTCCACTTCCCTGTAATGTATTTATAAAGAAATGTAAGTGCTGTTTTAAAAATTACATTCTTTTATTTTTTATTTTTTGCAGTTTGAAAATTAGTTACTTTTTTTAAAACAGCTGATGTTGATCCATTGGAATTTTAAGCTTAAAATCCAGCCTGCAGAATTCTTAGACCTAATATGTACATGTTTATCATTCATAAAAGATAATAGGCTATGCCAGAGAATTTGCATATCTACTCTTGACATTTAATATTCTCATTCTCTGCTGAATTTTCCTTTTTTTGAGCAACTCCCAGAAAGCCACTTGCAGAGCTGGCTTTCCTGTGGGGTTTATGGGTAGACTTTGCTGATTCAGCTGATAAAGCCTCAATGGATGAATTAAAGCCATAGAATCAATAGACAATAGGTGCAGGAGGAGGCCATTCGGCCCTTCGAGCCAGCACCGCCAATCAATGTGATCATGGCTGATCATTCTCAATCAGTACCCCGTTCCTGCCTTCTCCCCATACCCCCTGACTCCGCTATCCTTAAGAGCTCTATCTAGCTCACTCTTGAATGCATTCAGAGAATTGGCCTCCACTGCCTTCTGAGTCAAAGTGTCACACAGCATGGAAATAAACTCTTTGGCCCAACTCGTTAGGGTTAAGATGCCCCATCTAAGCTTCTCTCTAACCCTTCCTATCATTTATTTGTCCAAATATCTTTTAAATGTTGTGATTGTATCTGCCACAACTACTTCATCTGGCAAATACCTACCACCCTCTGCATGAAAATATTGTAGCTCAAGTTCTTAGTAAATCTTTCCCCTTTCACCTTAAACCTATCCTCACAAGCGCTTGAATCCCCTACCCTGAGATGGATTCTGTAAACTCTGCACATTCACCCTATCTATACCCATCCTGATTTTATACACCTCTATAAGATCACCCCTCAGCCTCCTGTGCTCCAAGAAATAAAGCCCAACCTCTCCCTGCAGCTTAGGCCCTCAAGTCCAGGGAACATCCTTCTAAATCTTCTCCGCACCCTTTCCAGACTATTGGCATTTGTCCTATAACAGGGCGACCAAAGTGAACACAATACTCTAGGTCCAGCCTCACCGACATCTTGTATAATTCTGTTTCATCTTCAAAAGCCATTAACTAATTGTCATTAGTATAAGAAAATAACTGCAGATGCTGGTACAAATCGATTTATTCACAAAATGCTGGAGTAACTCAGCAGGTCAGGCAGCATCTCGGGAGAGAAGGAATGGGTGACGTCTGAAGAAGGTCTCGACCCGAAACGTCACCCATTCCTTCTCTCCCGAGATGCTGCCTGACCTGCTGAGTTACTCCAGCATTTTGTGAATAAACTAATTGTCATTGCTCAGTTTGGTGAAATATCATCTTTGATTTGGCAGGTTGTGGGTTAAGTTTCATACCGAGGAAGCGTACCAAAGGAGTGCTACCCGGTTACAGGTGTTGTTTATCGGGTAAGATGTCAAACCAAGATCTTGCCTGCCCTCAGGTGGATACATAGGACTTTACACAGTCACTTGAGGAAGAGAAAGGTGTTCTCCCCAACTTGCTGGCCAAGTTCGTCAATCAACGCCAATTAAAAACAAATTATTTTGTCCTTATAACATTGCCTCTTGTGGGGCCTTTCCGTCTATAATAAGTTGTCTTGTTTTTTAATTCATTGAGATGCACAAGGTCACCATTTAATGTCATTTAAACTAATCCTACCTCAGCAACAGAACATTATAGACTGCCTTTTGCACGACCACGGACATGTTTTCTAATTGTGTACTTTTGCAGTAACGTCATTTTTGAAGAGTCTATTCCTTTGTTTTGTAGAATTTATGTGTAATTTATGTTTTGTGTTGTCTGAGCGATGTGCCTGTGATGCTGTTCCAAAGATGATTTTCATTGTACTTGTACCTCAACGAACCTGTGCATGAGACAACGAACTCGAGTTGTCAAGATTTATTGGCCCATCAGTGATTAACCAAATAATGGCCATTTCAAAGAGTAGTTAGTTAAGCATCCACAGTCAGGGCACACATATATATTCTCACCCCTATAAAGTGGAATGAATAGCAAATTAAGACTGATAAAATGAAGAACGATTGGGTCAATTGGGCTTATATTCATTGGTTTAGTAAAACAAGAGGGCATCTCAATGAAAGTTAAATTCCTGACAGGACAGGGAAGACTAGATGAAGGAATAATATTCCCAATGCTAGGTTTAGGACCAAGGGTCGCAGCTTGTCAGCGTCACAGTGTGCCTAACGTTTGCACGTTTTCCCCAGGGTCGGCCAATTAAGGCAGAAGAGGGGAAATGTCCACTCAAGGAGTGGTGAACCTATGAAATTCTCTACCACAGAAAACAGTTGAAGGCAAGTGAATAAATATATTCCTGATGGAATTGTATATAATACTGACGGTTAAAAAGATCAAGGGATATTAGCAGAAAACAGGAACAGAGTATGGAATATGAATGGTCATCTGGCAAATGTCAATCAAGCTCAAAGGGAAAAATGGCCGACCCCTACATCTAATGTCTATGCTTTTATAAAATCTGGTTTTATTGGTCTAGCCTCTGGGCTACTGGTCTAGTAACATAATTGTTATGTTACCATACATCCCATCCATGTTGTGACAGCGACAAGGCTTCAAAAGTATTGCACTGCCCGCAAAGTACTTTCTAGCTTCTTGAGGGTGTGAAAGGTTCTACATACAGACGGGCTTTTTCCATTATTAAACTAGCTTCCTATCTGTTGGTAGCATCTTTCTCAATCTGCAGTAACTTTTACAATGTAGGAAGTGTTACCTCTATTACTTTCTTCTTCTGTCAAAAGGTAATTTTTTTGCCCGCATGTTGCCATTGAATACTTATAGCAAAACACAAATTTCTGAAGGAAGAAAGATGGGTCAAACAGCATCTGCGGACGGAATGGACAAACAATGTATCGGGCTGGTAGTCTTCTTCGGATCAGATTCTAGTCTGATTGGAGTAAGGAGGAAACTTGAATAGAAATGAAGGGGGGAGAGACAAAGCTTGACAAGGGAGAGGGGTGGGGTGTTGATTGGTAGATGGGAAGAGTAAATGACAAGGGCTAGATGTGAAAAGGAGGCAAAAAGGTGTGAAAAAGAGTGGTGAATGTGGAATTCTCTGCCACAGAGGGTAGTTGAGGCCAGTTCATTGGCTATATTTAAGAGGGAGTTAGATGTGGCCAGGGGGTATGGAGAGAAGGCAGGTACAGGATACTGAGTTGGATGATCAGCCATGATCATATTGAATGGTGGTGCAGGCTCGAAGGGCCGAATGGCCTACTCCTGCCCCTATTTTCTATGTTTCTATGTTTCTATGAAATAAGGAGAGGAGTGAAAAGTAAAGCAGGAGGGAGGCATAGGGTCCTGACCCCAAATGTCTTCTGTCCACTCACTCCACAGATGCTGACTAACCAGCTGATTTCCACCAGCACTTTGTGTTTTGCTCAAGGTTCCAGCATCTGTAATTTCTTGTGTCTCCGTTGAATAATTGTGACTGCAATTTGTCATTATTGCAACACAGATAGGACTAAAGTTTATAACTAAAGTTTGTTGACCAGATATGTTTGTTAACTTTGTTGGTAGACACAAAATGCTGGAGTAACTCAGCGGGTCAGGCAGCATCACGGGAGAGAAGGAATGAGTGACGTTTCGGGTCGAGACCTGTAACATCACCCATTCCTTCTCTCCCGAGATGCTGCCTGGCCCGCTGAGTTACTCCACCATTTTGTGTCCACCTTCGATTTTAACCAGCATCTGCAGTTTTTTTCCTACACATGTTAACTCTGTTTCCTTCTTCACATAAGCTGTCGGACCTACTGAGTATTTCTGCCACTTTCTTGTTATTTCAGATTTACAGCATTTATATGTCTTTGGGGGTGGGGGTGGGGGTGGGGTGGGGTTTGATGCAAATACTGAGAAGATGTTAAGAAAATGGAGAAGGGGTATATGTTAACCATGATCCAACTGAACGGTGAAATCTGTTTAAGAGACTGCACCTGTTCACATGTCTCATTTGTTCAAAAAATTTTTACACGGATAAAAAGACTAACAAATGTTTTAAAAAAAGGCAAACTCACTAAAAAAAATGAGGCAATCTGTTCTCAGCCATGGCAGTCTATCTGAGCACTGAATGTGCCAGGTGTCTATGAGCTATTGCTATTTATCTGGAACACCCTAATGTTCACAGATTAGCCTACACTGAATGATAACATTCCTAACCGAGCCCTTTCAAGCTCACTGCCAAGAATTTGTTTTTAATAATTGTGTGCAACGTTATTGGCAAAGAAAGCCGAATCACAAATGAGATTTGCAGCTTTCCAACTTTTACCGATATATTTTTTCCTCTCTGACAGACTCTTCTGTCAACCACACAAAAAAAACTACAGACGTGGCTTTCAATGGAAAATGGCCCCAATTAAAGTGCACCAACCCCAAGCAAAACGCAGCGCATCTCAGGCAAAGGCAAAGGTAGAAAAGGTGAACAAAGAGAAGAGAGATACCCAGGGCGCATTGGTGGCAGTGGAAAAGGAAGTCGACCATCTCTTTGCCTCCTTAGATTCAGCTGAACTTGCCCGTTCAGTTTCTCTAGCAGCCGTTGTCTCTCGAGTTTTCAAAAAAATTTGGATGGATTTGTACGTATTTAAAAATTGAAAATACGTTCTGGGATTATAATGCCAGCAAATGCTCATACTTATCTTGATGTTAAGGAGGAGTGTAGGAAAATAACTGCAGATGCTGGTACAAATCGAAGGCAGCCCAGCGGTATGAACATTGACTTCTCTAACTTTAGATAGCTCCTCTGTCCCTCTCTTCCCCTCCCCCTTCCCAGTTCTCCCACTGTCTTCCTGTCTCCACCTATATCCTTTCTTTGTCCAGCCCCCCCTGACATCAGTCTGAAGAAGGGTCTCGACCCGAAAAATCACCCATTCCTTCTCTCTTGAGATGCTGCCTGACCCGCTGAGTTACTCCAGAATTCCATCCAAGGACCCAAACAGTCTTTCCAGGTGAGACAAAGGTTCACCTGCACCTCCTTCAACCTCATCTATTGCATCTACTGCTTTAAATGTCAACTTCTTTATATCGGCGAAACTAAACGCAGGCTTGGCGATCGTTTCGCTCAACACCTTTGCTCAGTCCACCTTAACCAACCTGATCTCCCGGTGGCTGAGCACTTCAACTCCCCCTCCCACTCCCAGTCTGACCTTTCTGTCATGGGCCTCCTCCAGTGCCATAGTGAGGCCCACCGGAAATTGAAGGAACAGCACCTCATATTTCGTTTGGGCAGCTTGCAGCCCAGCAGTATGAACATTGACTTCTCCAACTTTAGATAGTTCCTCTGTCCCTCTCTTCCCCTCCCCCTTCCCAGTTCTCCCTCTATCTTCCTGTCTCCACCTATATCCTTCCTTTGACCCGCCCTCCTGACATCAGTCTGAAGAAGGGTCTCGACCCGAAACGTCACCCATTCCTTCTCTCCTGAGATGCTGCCTGACCTGCTGAGTTACTCCAGCATTTTGTGAATAAATACTCCAGAATTTGTGATACCTTCTATATTGATGTTAAAGTATTTCCTCCAGTGGACAATATTCTTTTGAATTGTTTGCTCGAGCAGCCCATAAAGTATTTCAATTAATTAATTGTATTCATTAGATGTTTTATTTCAAGCTGATCTTATTTACGTGAAGTACTCCCATTAGTTCATCATTGGGAGTGGTTGCTAATCTCATTTATATTATGACCATGAGCCAATAATATATATTTAAATACCTGATTGAGCTGCTTATATTTATATAAAGAAATTCTATTGACTCATTTCATTTTATCCAAGTTCTTTCCATGTTCCAGTCATATTTTCTTTTTCCATAGATTGATGATACTTGTTTATGAAAGAAACTGCAGATGCTGGTTAAAATCGAAGGTGCACCCAAAAAGCTGGAGTGTCTCAGCAGGTCAGGCTGCATCTCTGGAGAGAAGGAATGGGTGACGTTTCAGGCCGAGACCCTTCTTCAGGTTGATGTCAGGGGAGGGGGTGGGACAAAGATAGGATGTATTTGGAGACAGGAAGACTAGTGGGAGAACTGGGAAGGGGAGGGGATAGAGAGGGAAAGCAGGGACTATCTAATTAGAGAAGTCAATGTTCATACCGCTGGGGTGTAAACTACCCAAGCAAAATATGAGGTGCTGTTCTTCCAATTTGTGCTGGGCCTCACTCTGACAATGGAGGAGGCCCAGGACAGAAGGGTTAGATTGAGAATGGGAGGGGGAGTTGAAGTGCTGAGCCACCGGGAGATCAGATAGGTTAGGACGGACTGAGCGGAGGTGTTGTATGAATTCTATCCTGGTCATATTTTTAGAGAATATTTCTATAGGCTAATTATTATTATATTAACTATTCTTTTGAGCTGATCATACATATTACATAAAGCATTTGCATAAACTAAATATACGTTTAAAATCCAATGAGAATTTATATACACATGAAACATAAAGCATTAAGACCCTGTGTCTCGACCCGAAACGTCACCCATTCCTCTCCTCCAGAAATGCTGCCTGACCCGCTGAGTTACTCCAGCATTTTGTATCTCCTGTCGATTTAAACCAGCATTTGCAGTTTTCTTTCCTACCAATCCCTGCAAGTTCCATTATAGTCATGCACCATTCAAACCTGGAAATTGTCAATGGTTCAAAATCCTGGAACCTCCCTAACCATCCCACCTCCACTTCCCCTAATGAACAGCACTGTGGGCACATCCTCTGCACAAGGACTCAAGGAGAAAGAAGCTCACCATCTTCTCAAGGGTAACAAGAGATGGACAATAAATTCAGCATCGCCCATGTATCTATAATGAATAGAAGAGACACCACATAGAATTACTGCCGAGAAACAGATAATTCAGTGCAATGGCCCATGGTAATGTTTGTGCTACATATAAACCTCCTCTCACCCATCTTCATCTCAATCTATCAGTATATGCTTCTGTTCATTTTTCTCTAATGTATTAATCCAATTTCCTCTTAAAGGCATACATGACATTCCCTCAACCCGCCTCCCTGTAATCACGTCTCCCATTCTAACCACTCCGGATTGAGAATATTTTATTTGTGAAATATATATTTATACCATACGGTTCAAGTCTCCCCCACATGTGTCTTTTAAAGCCCCTCAACAAAAAACAAAAAGAAGGTTCTATTGGTTTGCCCTTCAGTTTTCCTCTTCCTTGAGGAGAGTGCCTCAGGCTTTCCCTGAGATCTATAATAGGATTTGACGGAACACTCGTGCTGTGATTTGCAGTTACTGCTCTGGGTGGTGATTCAATCAACTCGCTGTAAAGCTGATTATGGAACAGTCAAATAAACTCAAGCAAGCCTGACACAATCTGGCAAGACCAGGATTGTGTGAATCCTCTTGACAAATTAGGCTTTGAACTCCCCATCTGGTTTATATTTTATTGTTATTTAAGTCTGAAAACTCCAATAACAGAACTAAAAATAATCTGGAGTTGAATCACCCTCAGAGTTGGTCAGAAAAACATACTCCTGTGGTGACTGGAAGCAGAGAGTGACTTCTTGGACGGAGCTCATGTGTTAGAAACTGAAGGGTGAGGACAGTAAGGGGCATTACTGTACAAAAGACAATCCAGCTGCAGACAGCAGTGAAACGGGATCGGAGTGCTGCAAATCTACGCCAAATCTTAGCAGCTTAGACTTAACCCTAAACTTCCCTTCACATTATCCTTAACATCTCATCTCGCCCATTGAACCATTCTTAACACAAACTTAAAGTACTCACATTTATTAGCCTTATCTTAACTTTAATCCCAAGGTGTTTTTACAATTTGGGCCGGCACAGTGGCGCAGTGGTAGAGTTGCTGCCGTACAACGCCAGAGACCCAGTTCGATCCTAACCACGGGTGCTGTCTGAACGGAGTTTGTACGTTCTCCCTGGGACCACGTGGGTTTTCCATGGGTGCTTCGGTTTCCTCCCACATGCAAACGACGTACAAGTTTGTAGGTTACTTGGCTTCTGTAAAATTGCAAATTGTCCACAATGTGTCGGATAGTGCTAGTGTGCGGGATGATCGCTGGCCGGCACCGGCTCGATGGGCCGAAAGGCCTGTTTCCGTGCTGTATCTCTAAAGTCTAGTCTAAATTAGTTATGCCCAATGGGTCCACTTGGTCTGGTAGCAATTAAAACTGGATAAGAAGCAAGAGCATTGGATCAGTGATTGTTCAGTCTCGGACAGCTGGGCATCAGTAAGCCAGAATGTCCAGCCGTTCCATGGCCAACCATTCCTGCTAATAGCTTTTTGCTGCAGATTTATTCATTGACTTGAACTTAAATTTGTGCGCCATTATGGTGAGACTGAAAGTTCACATCTCCGTTTCAATATTTGAAGGATTTGGATACTAGTCCAGAAACTGAAACTTGAGGCCACAAGGGACTTTTGATGTGTTGCTCTTTAAAACATCTTTGGCAAGTTAATTGGCTGCTGGAGATCCATCATTGCATTTGCTACTAAATGTTTTATTCCAGTGCCTTGCCCTCTCGACCAGAAGCACAGATATGTTGTTCCGTCTGACTACAATATCCTGTATCAAATGGTGTTCTGGCAGCCTGTGTTCTTTCGGAATGGGTTCACTTACTCTCTGGCTTCCAGAACCCAGTGATTCTCTGAACGTGGATTTGCACGGCTGGATTGTAACTCACGCAAGATTACCTATGTGAATCTTGATAACATTTTATACTATAACAGCTCCCTGCATGTCTTTCAATCGTGCAAGTGCGCTGTGCGAGACAAATGCTCAAATTGTCAAGCTGTCGGAGTGCTTCCATTTGTCCAACCAAGGCTTTGGCTGCCAACTGTGTTCCGGTCTCTTGGTCGGGACCTTTCTCACGGGTTTTGATGCACCTCTGGTTCCATTGAAGTTTATATTAAAAAATGTGTGAGTTGTTTACGGTGGGTGGTTAATACTGTGTTTAATACTGTTAATGGAAGACAAATTTCACACACATTCATGCAAAAATACAATAAATGCATATACATTCACATGCCCAGTATACAAGAACATACACATTTAACACACTGACACACACACACACATATGCAAACTTCTCACATACCCAAACCTGCATATATTCACGTACATATAGAGATTTACATGCAATTGCACATTCCCATGCTCAAACACAAAAATACACACACCCACAAATACCTGTTACAATCACACATCCATAAATTCATTACAGAAGCAAGCGTACACACAATTATAGGCACACGGGGCATTCTGAGATTGTGAAAGATGCAAGTATAATGGCAGATTTGCACCGATTACCATGGTTCTCCTCCTCCAAACCCTGTCCCTCCTCTGCCCAGTCCTGTCACCCACTGCCTCTCCCTGTTGTTTCTAAACAGTACAAAGAATACAAGAGTTACTTAGGTACTAATATCTTTGTAAGTCTAGTTTGTTGCATTAAAAAAGGGCTGTCAGCTAACAGTAAAAATCGTTTTATTTAATCATAAAATGAGAATCATTCGTCCAAACACTGCCTTAGAAAATATAAGAATATTTTAAATCTGCTCGCTATAAAGCTCAGGGAAATGTGAACATTGGAGTGGTGTTTAAGAGGCTTTTGGATCGAACACATAGAAGTGCAGGGAATTAAGAGGTACGGATCATGTTCAGGCAGACGAGATCGGTTTAACTTGGCACCATGTTCGGCACAAACGCTCCTGTGCGATACTGTTCAACGCTCTATGTTTTAGTGTAGTTTAGCTTAGTTTAGAGACGCAGCGCGGAAACAGGTCCATCGGCCCATCGAGTCCGCACCGACCAGCGATCCCCACAAACTAACACTATCCTAAGGATAGCGGAGTGAGGGGGTATGGGGAGAAGGCAGGAACGGGGTACTGATTGATAGTGATCAGCCATGATCGCATTGAATGGCGGTGCTGGCTCGAAGGGCTGAATGGCCTACTCCTGCACCTATTGTCTATTGTCTATTGTCTATTGTCACACTAGGGACAATTTTACACTCATACCAAGCCAATTAACCTACAAGTCTGTACGCCTTTGGAGTGCAGGAGGAAACCGAAGATCTCGGAGAAAACCCACGCGGTCACGGGGAGAACGCACAGACTCTGTACAGACAAGCCTTCGAAGTCGGGATCGAACCCGGGTCTCTGGCACCGTAAGCGCTGTGAGGCAGCCACTCTACTGCTGCGCCACCTTCCACCAATTTAGAGAAGAGAAAGAGTGAGAGAGAAAGAAAGAGAGATAGATAAAGAGAGAAAGACACACAGACAGACAGAGACAGAGGGAGGAGACAGAGGTAGAGAGTAAATCTGATGCAGAAGATCACTGATTAAACCTTTCCCAGCAGTCAATGAAGATTTGATTTAGGGCATCTGTTCTGACTGTTGGCCACAACCATTAAATCACAGCACAGTCTGGGAAGACTGGCGAACAGGCTGACAGCTATGAGTTTGGAGCCCATGCCCAACATACCAGTGGCCCAGTCAGTCATGCAGCTGTCGTCCTCGACCCAGGATGTACGATGGGAACCTGTGGCCTGGGGCAGTAGAACTGAAAAATGAGACTTGAATCAAGATAGCGGTCCGGCAGATGAAATATGGGCAAAGATATCACAAAGGGCCCATAAAAAATAGATTTCCTGCAGATATAAAGCATCTTTTATATTATTTAGATGTCTAACACTGAAGAGGATCTATGGGTTCAATTAATTTTATGTATCTTTGTTCTGTGCAGAATGTAGAACTATTATAACAGTCAAAGTGGGAGGGAGGCTGACTTTTAGCCCAAGTTTCTTTTTTATGAAAAGTAATGGACAAGAAATCTTCAGGTGGATGTTAAAGAGCTCAGATTGATTTTAAAAAAAGGACCAGAAAGTTTTCATGTCATTCTGCCTAACACCCAGGCTCTGTCAGCAAGGAAATGTTGCATTGTTAGAGGTGCTACTTTCAGAAAAGAAACCTTAAAAACCAAAGTCCCATCCACCCTTGGAATAATTTTACATGTCTTAAGGCAGTGTTTAGACAAAAGATCCTCCATTTTGATTTTGCGGTTGAACATAGGGATTTTTTACTGTTTGCTGATCGATTGTTTTTACTTCAACCAGGTGACACTTAAGGGCCTGTCCCACTTCGGCCATCTTTTTGGCGACTGCCGGCGACTGTCAAAGTCGTAGCAGATCGCCAAACTTTTCTTTTACCCAACGACAATGACCACGACAATGCCGAGTCAGGTCGAGATCACACCGTCTTCTGAAACATCGTGAAAATTCCCACGCTGTCAATGCTTCTCTGGCGTCCTGGTTTTCGCTGAAATCACTGACAAGTCGGTAAGTACTTGTGAGTTTTGAACTATAACACCTTGTATGGGTTACTTAAAAACCAAGCTTCACTGTAACAAGGAATAAACCGGATTTACTTCCAGTTTACTAATAGCTGTATTTTAAAAAATGATTTAAAAAGTGGTTCAGTGGATTTTTGTGCAAAGTGTGCGAGCATTCTTTGAAAATGTAAGGGAGATGCATATCTGGTTTCTGGGTTGAATATCTGAGTTTGGAGCCCGTTTTAAATGTAATGGCTGAGGCCAAAAACATCGCGGAAATTCCCACACTTACCTGACCGTCAAACTGTTGCCTCCAATCTACCTGTCAAATGTCCTGACGGTAAATAAATTGGTTAAACACAAGGATTTTATGGTATTTTGAAATGACTTTACTTATTTTAATATTATCTGCTTCTAAATGCATCTTAAGAGAACCTATCAAACCAGGGGACAGCATGCGACAGCGACCGCAATAAGCAACGATACCCGGCGACAAGCCAGCTGTCGCCGAGAGATTTCAAACCGTTTGATTTCTCGGCGACGCTCCGAGATCCACTACGATCTTTGGAAGACTCCTCACGATCATGCCCGCGACACCCCGGCGAACTGTCGGCGATAGCCTAGTCGCCGCAGTCGCCTTAAAATCGCCATAGGACAGGCCCTTTAGAAGCAAAAAGACACAAAGTGCTGGAGTTAATCAGCGGGTCAGGCAGCATCCCTGGAGAAGAAGGATAGGTGACGTTTCAGGTCGGGATAGTGCTTCAGACTGCCATGTAGACTTTGTAGACCTACAAACATATTGGTACCTAAGTAGCTCTCTGTTCCTGGTACTGTTTATAAACAACAGGTACACAGAATGGATGACAGGGTTGAGTTTCACCCCTCTCCCATTGGGCAAAAGGTGCAGAAGTATGAAAACGCACACCTCCAGATTCAGGGACAGTTTCCTCCCAGATGTTATCAGGCAACTGAACAATCCTACCAACAGCTAGAGAGTGGTCCTGAGCTACTATCTACCTCGTTGGAGACCCTGGGACTATCGTTGCCCGGAATTTAGTCCAACTTTATCTTGCACTAAACGGCATTCACATTATTCCCTTTATCATGTATCTGTACACTGTGGACGGCTCGATTGTAATCATGTCATGTTTTTCTGCTGACTGGTTAGCACAGAACAAAAGCTTTTCACTATACTTCGGTACACATGAAAATAAATGAAATCAACTTAAACTAAACTAACCTAAACTAAACTAAACTAAACTAAACCAAAGGTGGTACAGGGCATTTGGTGCATTGGTTTGGCGGAGGAGAACCATGTAATATATGTCCCTTATGTTCATGTTCATGTGATAGGAGCAGAATTAGGCCATTCGGCCCATCACATCTACTCCGCTATCCAATCATGGATGATCTATCTTTCCCTCCTAATCCTATTCTCCTGCCTTCTCCCCAAGACCCCTGACACCCGTACCAATCACGAATCTATCTATCTCTGCCTTAAAAATATCCATTGACGGCCTCCACAGCTTTCTGTGGCAATTAATTCCACAGATTCACCAGCCTCTGACTAAAGAAATTCCTCCTCATCTCCGTCCTAAAGGAACATCCTTTAATTCTGAGGCTTTGACCTCTGGTCCTGGACTCTCCCACTAGTGGAAACATTCTCTCCACCTCCACTCTATCCAAACCATTAGGTGGACATAAGTCATCACATTACTGCTCGTGGGAGCCTGCTCTGCACAAAATGGCTGTTGCATCTCCAACATGATTGCAGTGACCATACTGCAGAAGTACTTCATTAGCCGTAAAGAACTTTAGGTCATCCTAAAGTCATGAAAGGCTCTGGTGCATTGTAAGTCATTAATTCCTTTCAACCAATAGTCACAAGAATGAAATTAATCTCGTTGGTACTTTTTAGAAATTTATCTCTGCCAAAATACGGCTGTCATGTTTGTCTCTACAACAATGATAACAGCATTTAAAAAAATTATTGGTATTTCTGGAGTGCTACAGCACTGTGAGATGCATGAGTTTCCAGCTAAACTCTTATCAAAAACAACGCGATGCAAATGAAATGACAAAACCAGAACACGTTGTTGATACTGCCGCATAAATAAATGTCTACCAGTCTTACAGATGCAAAAGAAAAGTGCTTGCAACTGATAATACTTACCCTTTAAACTAATGAACACACACAGAGTGAGGGACCTCATCGCAGTTAAGGGTCCTGGATTCTGTCTTGCCACAGATTCAAGAGAATCTCAATGTTAAGAAATAAATACAGACCTCAACCTACTGACGAGAACAGCACAATCTTGACTTTGTGAAAATTATTCATTGCAAACCCCAAGTGATAACCTAGTAAAACTGAACCATTCATTTGACAGAGAAAAAAAATCCTTCGACAGCAAGCCTATTTATATTCAACCCTCACACGGTATTACATGGATAAAAGGCAGCACTTTTTAGCATGGGGAATCTCACTGTGTAGAGATTGGGCGGCGTATTTCTTACATTACAGCAGTGACTCCACCTTTAAGAAATATTTGATGGAGCCTAGATAGAATGGACGTGGAGAGGATGTTTCCAGTAGTGGGAGAGTCTAGGACCAGAGGCCGCAGCCTTAGAATAAAAGGACGGACTTTTAGAATGGACACGAGGAGGAATTTCTTTGATCAGAGGGTGCTGCCTTAGTGGAATTCATTGCCTCAGACAGTGGCAGTGGACAAGTAATTAGGTATTTGTAAAGCAGAGATTGATAGGTTCTTGATTAGTAAGGGCGTCAAAGGTAAAGCAGAGAAGGCAGGTGGGGTTGAGAGAGAAAAATAGATCAGCTATGATCGAATGGCGGAGTAGACTCGATCGGCTGAATGGGCTAATTCTGCTCCTATGTCTTACGGTCTTATGGATAGGTTGCAGAGTAGTGTGGGCATCTTGAGATGAAAATAATCCTCTCCATGCTTTTTATATAGCTGTAGATTCTGCGTAACCCAACAAGATTTGTTTTGGATCCAGATCCTTGGATATGTTTCCCCAGGAACATTGCATTGAACTCAGTGCCGGCTGGAAGTGAAAGTGGCTCAAACATGGCCTCTGGAGAGGAAAATGAGTTTAATGATATGCTCCACAGAGAAAGGTCAAGGGTTCAAGCTAATGATGTCGACGATGCTTCCAATCTTAAAACAGACACCACCATTCTTATCTGTTCAGTGAGGGTTAGCTATCTTTGTTAAAAAGCAGGATTACAGTTATCAGGATAGTGTTTTAGGTTATTAAGACACGAGAGAAGATGGAGTGCTTCACATTACAGGCCAGGCTATGACCTGGCCAGAGTCCATGGCTGAAAACTTCCAGTCTAACCTCCAGTGATTCAGGGTCACCATCGTGTGATTTGTTGAATTTTTCTTTCTTTGTGGCAAATTGAAAAATGAGAGAGAACAAGAAAGAGGAAATAGGATCGGAGGGAGTAGACAGTGTGGAGTTAAGACAACTTTAAGAGCTTCAAGTGATTTAAGCCTCATCTAATGCATTGTTTGGAAAAGATAATTCATTTGCATTCTGTTAACACCTCTTATTGTAATTCTTTCCAAAGTTTCTCTTGAGAAGATATAAATTTTGGTTAATTAAATTAATAGATGGTTAATCTGTTTGTAAAAATATTCCTCTGCTTGTCATTCTGTCAGAGACTGTGGCCAATTTAAATTAAAAATATGATCTGTGAAATATTGTGTTTGTAGCGTGCTCAAATGGGTGCATCGTGTTTATTTCCTGATATCAGCATCAATAAATTATAGACTGTTTGCCAACAAGTGTCTCTGCCATATGTAAGTAATTACTAAATCCCATCGTGAGACTCTTTCCTTTTATTTCTGTTTTGAAAATATTTCATCGTTAGAACAGTTGTCAAATAATTTAGCACCTACAGGGGATGAATATTTAAGGGCAATCTGTACTAGGTTGACAGGAAGATTATTTACGCTATGACATGCTATAGCTGTTCAAAATCAACTGTCTTTCAGAACAATTTGTAATGTTTGCTCGGTGCAGAAGTGAGAAACCTGTTCGCATTCTACTAACCTGAATGATAAAAGTACCCACTTAAAAATCTCAGATACTAAAATGGCAACATTTTGGAAATATTTCCATCAGCTAAGCTATTGACAGGACTGTTGTAAGCAGAGGAGAGGAAATTAGCAATAAAACAAAATGCATAGGATCACTTTTACAACTAGAATTGTCTGCGCCATTTCTAGCAGGGGGTGATCAACACAATTTATCTGAAATAATTCCCCTTAATCCTCATTTTGCCAAGGCATTAACCTCTCTACAGTTTGGTACTTTGCTGGTGTGAAGAGAAGTCTTAAACTGCAGGTCCTTATCAGTAACAACTGACTGAGAGTGATTAGTGCCATTTGTTTAGTTTCTGTGATTCTCAATGGTGCACTTGTGTTTGTTTTACCTCCTGTTCAGTTTTAACATAATCCAGGGCAGCTTCATTGGAAACTACGGATATGAACATCTCTTATCAATAGAAAGTGAAATTTGTTTTTTATCTCAAGTGCAGAGTACTTTGTACATTTCGAGTACCATGTTGTATTGATTATTTGTAAGTATTTAGAATCTATTGTGCTGTTGTTAGGTTTCTCCTCCGTAACCCCTTTTCATTTCACCACTGGCACCAATGGCAGATTCTACTGAATTCCCACTCTGTGGACTTCCCCACTTCATTCCCCATCTCTGCCACTTCATCTCTCCTCCTATGTAATTTTCTTTTCATTTTCTGCCATCGGCAGGAGAGTGGAGCGGCTGGTCGAGCTGCTAGTTCAGAGACCCAAGATGTGATCCTAACCGGGTGCTGTCTGTGTGGAGTGTGCACGTTTCCCCTGTGACCATGTGGGTTTTCTCCAGGTTTCCTTCCACATCCCAAAGACGTACAGGTTTGTAGGTTAATTGGCCTTTATAAATTGTCCCTAGTGTGCAGGGAGTGGATACAATATACAATAGACAATAGTTGCTGGGGTAGGCCATTCAGCCCTTCGAGCCAGCACCGCCATTCAATGCGATCATGGCTGATCACTCTCAATCAGTACCCCGTTCCTGCCTTCTCCCCATACCCCCTCACTCCGCTATCCTTAAGAGCTCTATCCAGCTCTCTCTTGAAAGCATCCAACGAACTGGCCTCCACTGCCTTCTGAGGCAGAGAATTCCACACCTTCACCACTCTCTGACTGAAAAATTTCTTCCTCATCTCCGTTCTAAATGGCCTACCCCTTATTCTTAAACTGTGGCCCCTTGTTCTGGACTCCCCCAACATTGGGAACATGTTTCCTGCCTCTAATGAGTCCAATCCCCTAATTATCTTATATGTTTCAATAAGACCCCCCCCTCATCCTTCTAAATTCCAGTGTATACAAGCCTACTTGCTCCAGCCTTTCAACATACGACAGTCCCGCCATTCCGGGAATTAACCTAGTGAACCTACGCTGCACGCCCTCAATAGCAAGAATATCCTTCCTCAAATTTGGAGACCAAAACTGCACACAGTACTCCAGGTGCGGTCTCACCAGGGCCCGGTACAACTGTAGAAGGCCCTCTTTGCTCCTATACTCAACTCCTCTTGTTATGAAGGCCAACATTCCATTGGCTTTCTTCACTGCCTGCTGTACCTGCATGCTTCCTTTCAGTGACTGATGCACTGGGACACCCAGATCTCGTTGAACATCCCCTCTTCCTAACTTGACACCATTCAGATAATAATCTGCCTTTCTATTCTTACTTCCAAAGTGAATAACCTCACACTTATCTACATTAAACTGCATCTGCCATGTATCCGCCCACTCACACAACCTGTCCAAGTCACCCTGCAGCCTTATTGCATCTTCCTCACAATTCACACTACCCCCCAGTTTAGTATCATCTGCAAATTTGCTAATGGTACTTTTAATCCCTTCATCTAAGTCATTAATGTATATCGTAAATAGCTGGGGTCCCAGCACCGAACCTTGCGGTACCCCACTGGTCACTGCCTGCCATTCCGAAAGGGACCCATTTATCCCCACTCTTTGCTTTCTGTCTGTCAACCAATTTTCTATCCATGTCAGTACCCTACCCCCAATACCATGTGCTCTAATTTTGCCCACTAATCTCCTATGTGGGACCTTGTCGAAGGCTTTCTGAAAGTCGAGGTACACCACATCCACCGACTCTCCCCTGTCAATTTTCCTAGTTACATCCTCAAAAAATTCCAGTAGATTTGTCAAGCATGATTTCCCCTTCGTAAATCCATGCTGACTCGGAATGATGCTGTTACTGCTATCCAAATGCTCAGCAATTTTGTCTTTTATAATTGACTCCAGCATCTTCCCCACCACTGATGTCAGACTAACTGGATACGAGAATGGGAAACAAGGAACTGATGTGATGGTCGGCATGGACTCAATGAGCTGAAGTGCCTGTTTTCCCACGTATCTCCCAAGCAATCGATCAATCAAACATTGGGTGTAAGAAGGAACTGCAGGTGCTGGTTTGCGCTGAAGATCAACATAAAAAGCTGGAGTAACTCAGTGGGCAGGCAGCATCTCTGGAGAAGGGTCTTGACCCAAAACGTCACCTGTTCCTTTTCTCCAGAGATGCTGCCGGGCCTACTTAGTTACTCCAGTTATTCGAATCAATTATTGTCTTCCTCTTTGGTTTTATTAATTCAATTATACCCCTTCTCCTCCTCTGCCCTCTAAATAGCACAGAGAAAGACCAGAATTGTGTCTCTTATCAATCAGTAGGAGGAGGGGAAGAATAAGACTCCTAGCTTCACGTTTCTAGCAACCCTCTGAGGAATGACAGAATTCAGATGGTAATCCATTTGAAAAGGTAGGGTTTTTCAGACAGAGAAAGATTTGCATCCACACAGAAAATTTCAGATACAGGAAATAAAAAAGTATTTTTAACGCAATGTGAGCTGTGGGGCAAGATTTGATTCATCAGTTCATCTCCCCCAAGTTTTCGTTGGGCACGAAGCATTTGTAACGTCCAATTGCATTCAAGAGAGAGCTAGATAGAGCTCTTAGGGATAGCGGAGTCAGGGGGTATGGGGAGAAGGCAGGAACGGGGTACTGATTGAGAATGATCAGCCATGATCACATTGAATGGCGGTGCTGGCTCGAAGGGCCGAACGGCCTACTCCTGCACCTATTGTCTATTGTCTATTGTCTATTGAAGTAACTTGAAAGGTAAGATCCTAAAATATAAACATGAAATGCTGGAGATGCTCAGAAGGTCAGCCAGCATATTTGACAGAGATGTCGAACTTCTAACATAATGTTCCCTTTACTTCGGTCTGTTTCGGCTCCTGAGCTGGGTGGAAGAGAGACAGTGGAGAGAGTCTTGAACACGTAGAGAACCTCAAAGTTAAAATTGATCTTAACGTTACATTCAGGCAGACGGAAGTTCTCTCAGATTGTTGCTAATTTTCAACCATCCAAAAGAGGGAGTTGTACTCCAGCAACACCACACAAAGCTATGCAAAAGTTTCAGGATATCACTGCAACTCTTGTCACACCCTGCGGCACGATGGCGCAGCGGTGGAGTTGCTGCCTTACAGCGAATGCAGCGCCGGAGACCCGGGTTCAATCCCGACTGCGGGTGCTGCCTGTACGGAGTTTGTACGTTCTCCCCGTGACCTGACTGGGTTTTCTCCGAGATCTTCGCTTTCCTCCCACACTCCAAAGACGTGCAGGTATGTAGGTTAATTGGCTCGGTAAATGTAAAAATTGTCCCTAGTGGGTATAGGATAGTGTTGATATGTGGGGATCGCTGGGCGGCGCGGACCCGGTGGGCCGAAAGAAAGGGCCTGTTTCTGCGCTGTATCTCTAAACTAAACTAAACTAAACCAATGCGTAAGAAAAAACAATTTGTGACACAAATGTTCTGAAATTGGCTGTGGACTCTTGCTCCATGTTTTTGCATCTTCCAGCATTAGCACTCCTGCATGTTATGAGTTCATCATTACATCCAGCAAAATAAAGGTTGCATCTCTGGTGCTGTAAGGCAGCAACTCTACCGCTGCATCACAGTTTGAGCAGAACTGTGCACAGTACTCCAGTTGTGGCCCAGTCAAGTTTTATTAAGTTGTCCAGCCATCTCTGTGCATCAGTGCCCGTATGCTCTTGTAAAATGGGCTGAGATACCATGTTCTTAAGAGTAAGTACAATATTGTATATTTCTTGTTAAGCATCACTCACTGGTGCATGCAGTAAATATATTATGCCCATAGTAAATAAACATTCAACCATATTAATTAGATGGCTTGGACTGGAAGATCCATCTTCAATCGCTTTCCTTTTCCCAGCTCTCACCAGTCCCTCCACCCCTATTCTCTTTCTTCCTTTCACCACTCCTGAACACCCTGGCCAACCACTCTAGAGGACCAGGGAGTGGGTGCTGTATTGTCAGAGATACCACTTTTCCGCAGTTCCTTTTGGGTGGATGTGGAAAATGTGCTTGCGTGGTTCTTGAAGAAGATTAAGGGAATTCCTCCCTAAAGTCCTGGTCAACATTTAGCTCCGAAACTGATGGATCTTGATGCGTGTGGATTGACTGGTACATTTCCGACACGGCAACATGGACTACAGTTCAAAAAACATCCCCTTGGAGGTAATTTGTTTGGAGACCACTGAATGTGAAAGACACTATATTCATGCTTCCGTCTGCTCGCAAATTATCTCTTGGTTGTTTTTCAGCTTCCCTCTCACCTGCTGCAATTTACTGTTGTGAATAGTTTTAAAAAACATGTAGAGTAAATCTGATTTAGGAAAGAATCACCAGTCAAGACATGCATGGATAGGCAAGCATCCATTTGCTCTTCACAATATTAAGATGTCGTTTTCCAGTCTGTTGGACACATTCAAAATGTAGTTACTGTTGTAATGCAAGAATTGGTCCAGTCCTAGAACGGTGATCAAACAATGTATTTTTTCTTTTGCAATTTAGATTGATGGAACCCTGATAAGCCAAAGAATTGTAGAAAATTAAAGTCACAAGAAAAGTCCCTTTAGCTCATCATGTCAGTGTCAGTCCAAGAGGAGCTCTCTAAATTAATCCAACATTCCAGTGCAAGAACCTTAGACATGAAGTCATAGTATTGTACAGCACGGAAACAGGCCTTTCAGCCTAACTCATCCCTGCCAACCTGAGCAGGTCTCATTTGCCAGCATATAGGCCCTGTCCCTTAAAACCTTTCACATCCATACACCTGTACGCCTTTTAAACATTATAATTGTATCCACTTCTGCCACCTCTTCTGGCAGCTCATTCCAAAAACTAGCATATAGTCCTGTAGGTTCACAACTCCTCAAGTACACACTTAGGGAGGAATCCCCTTATTCTTCCTCAAAACAATGCCACAGGATTTTGCAGTATTTTAAAAATTAGATGAGAGTTCCCGCCTCTGTCATCTTCTCAGGCAGTGATCTCACCACCCTCTCTCTAGCCTTCCATCAATTACCTCCTTTGTTTCTTCAACAAAGAACAATGTCTGTGGTGACCATTATGCCAATTTAAACTGCCCATCCTCTGGTCTATATCCCTCAATACTCTGCCTGTTCATGTATCTGTCAATAGGCCTCATAAATGTTTCTTTCATATCTACTTCCACCATTTCCATTGGTAGCACGTTCCAGCACCTACCACTCTCTGTGTAAAAAGCTTATCACATAAATCTCCTTTAACCTTACCCCCCCCCCCTCTCCCCCCTCAGTACATCACCAAAGTTTGTCTGGATTTAATACTCAGATCCAGTGCATTTTTTGTGAAAGTACAGTGTACCCATACCTCTAAGGTGACACATGTTTATTAATCGTGCTTAGCTAATGGATAACATAAGTGAATCAATTCGAACATTCTTTAGACTTTACTTTAGAGTAGGGCTGCCAACTTTCTAACTCCCAAATAAGGGACAAAATGTGACGCCACCGCTCCGCATCCCACGTGACCTCACACAGCCAGCGGCCACGTGCTCCCGCTCCACCAATGGTGGCCGTCTGGGCCTGGAGACAGGTTGCTCTGCAACCTCCATTAGGCGAACACACTCGGCCCCGCTCCACGAACACATTCCGTTAGCCTATACTGACCGAGCCAACAGTGTCCGGACCGACAGCGGCCCCCGGGCCTACAGTGTCCGGGCCTACAGCGGCCCCCGCTCCTACAGTGTCCGTGCCTACAGTGTCCGGGCCTACAGCACCTCCCGGGCCTAATACGGGACAAGGGCGCCCAAAATGCACGATGTCCCGGCTAATACGGGACAGTTGGCAACCCTGCTTTAGAGATACAGAATGAAAACAGGCCTTTCGGCCCACTGAATCCACATTGCCTAGCAATCTCCCTGAACACTATCCTACATACCAGGGAAAGTTTTCCACCATACCAAAGCCAATTAACCTACAAACATGTATGTCTTTGCAGTATGGAAAGAAATCGGAGCACCTGGTGAAAACCCACCCGCCCACAGGGAGAACGTATAAACTCCTTACAGACAGCAGCCATAATCAGGATCGTACCCGAGTCTCTAGCGCTGTAAGGCAGCATCTCTACCGCTGCGCCATCCAATCATTTGTTTAGAATTAGATTTCACTTATCATATTGGAAGTAAAAGTGTCCCCAACATAGGGTATAATGATGGAAAAAATTATCGATGAAAGTAGCTTAATTTTTTTTTTCAAATCTTTTTATTAAATTTCAAAAAACGATAAGCTTAACAGTGATATTGTAAGAAAATAACAGCAGATGCTGGTACAAATCGAAGGTATTTATTTACAAAATGCTGGAGTAACTCAGCGGATCAGGCAGCATCTCAGGAGAGAAGGAATGGGTGACGTTTCGGGTCTCGACCCGAAACGTCACCCATTCCTTCTCTCCTGAGATGCTACCTGATCCGCTGAGTTACTCCAGCATTTTGTGAATAAATAACAGTGATATTGATACATAGGGATCAGGATTTCATTAACAACAAATGTAACCTAAATATAAATCCAGTTTCAAAATACGTATAGACCTCCCAGTCTCTATGTAATCGTAGATTTTTTTTAAAGGTTAAAAGAGAATTTATATATTAAAAAAAGACAAAAAGAAAAAAAAATTAACCCCCTAAACTAAATTAAGCAAACAAAAAAAAAAACCCCAAAACAAAACAGAATCTGGGCTGCAAAAAAATTCAACAGTTTAGACCCCTGTTCATCGTCAAATCCGTTCCACCGTATAAAGGTAAAAAATTATTATAATGGCTAGAGAGGGAACAACTTATATCGTGTGAAAATATTGAATAAAGCTTCCCCAAAGTCCTATCAAATTTAACCGAGGGTTCAACAATATCACTCCTAATTTTTTCTAAATTTAAACATGATATCGTTTCAGAATACCATTGGAGTGTGGTAGGAGGGTTAGAGTCTTTCCATTTAAATAAAATAGATCTTCTGGCAATTAATGTAGTAAAAGCAATCAACCGCCGGGCTGAAAGGGGAGTCCAGAACAAGGGGCCACAGTTTAAGAATAAGGGGTAGGCCATTTAGAACTGAGATGAGGAAAAACTTTTTCAGTCAGAGAGTTGTGAATCTGTGGAATTCTCTGCCTCAGAAGGCAGTGGACGCCAATTCTCTGAATGCATTCAAGAGAGAGCTAGATAGAGCTCTTAAGGATAGCAGAGTCAGGGGGTATGGGGCGAAGGCAGGAACGGGGTACTGATTGAGAATGATCAGCCATGATCACATTGAATGGCGGTGCTGGCTCGAAGGGCCGAATGGCCTCCTCCTGCACCTATTGTCTATTGTCTATTGTCTAAAGGGACAGATGAATAGAATCTAACATTGGTAGCCCAAAAATTGCTGTGATAGGATGAGGTTGTAAATCAATGCCTAAAACTACAGAAATAATATCAAAAATTTATTTCCAATATTTTTTCAAAAGTGGGCAAGACCAAAACATCTGAGTCAGCGAAGCCACCCCAGAATTACATCTATCACAAGTAGGATTTATATAACCATAAAAACACGCTAACTTATCTTTTGACATATGTGCTCTGTGAACCACCTTAAATTGTCCTTAGCTTAATTTTTAATTGAAATGCATAGACTATTTGTCTACAAAAAACACACACTGTGGAGCTGGGCCCAATAATCTTCTGACTCAGAAGCTGCAGAGTTACAGCTGATTCTGAATAGCCATTGCAACAAGTCGGGCAGCTTCTGCACCCCAGGATCCCAGTGCTGCTCTTCCAGTTCAGAATAAAACACAATCCTTGTTAATATTTCATGGCTGATATTACTCACAGGATTTAATTGCGGTGATAATTAAAATGAGAGTTTTTTTGGTATCAGAAATAAGATTTTGTGTAATCAGCAGTGACTCATGCTGCAAAAAGCACATCTGGAGAAGCTAATCTTGGGGAATGTGGGCCACTGACTGCTCTCCACTAAGTGTCATAGAAATTCTTTGTTTTAAGACAGCATAATTTATATTGCACATACTCTGATGATAAGTGGGTTGGGGCAAGAGGTAAGATTCACATTTCAGAGGCCCTGCAGTGTTGGTAATTGTTCATTCCACAGAGGCTTGTGAATTAGTGATCATTGGTGTGTGGCGCAAGGAATGAATGGTCTTAATTTATAGAATCTCGAGCCTTGTCAGAATAAAACATCACTGGACAAGGGCCACTTCGAGAGGGCAGCACTTGGACAAGTTGGGGTTCTTATCACCATGAGAAATGGCATTGGACTTTTTCTCTATTAACCTGTGTGAGATAATTCACAAGCCGATCAAATCAAATTAAAAATCCAGTCTGGTGTAACTTTTGACATACTTCACAACTTGCAACAAAGAGAATAAAAATCAACTAAACTAAACCCTTAAATCTCCTGAATACATTACACAGTAACTTGCACAGTGCAAATGAAAGTGCAATGTTTGCTTCATCGACTGTTATGAAAACATTAAGGTTTGCAAAAGAAACATTTAGGAAGAGAAACAGATAATACGGCAGGAATGAATTTCCTCCGGCCTTCATTAGCACAACATCACATAAATCTGCAGCTTCTTCTGGGTTTTACAACACTTTTGATCAAAAGTTACATGTTCTTTGAAAGTAAAGTAGGTTATAAAAGCCTCCTCTAAATCTTACAATAAAATGTCAACTGCCATTAGAATAACAAACATTACACTGATAGTTCACATATTCTTTTAAATCTTGCAATTGGCACTAAATGATGGGGTGTGTTTGTATCAGCTATGCGAGAGATCAGTTTATGATCCTCTGCTGAAGATTATTTAAGATTTAGCTGGAGCTATTCTGCTTTGCCTCTGACCAGGCACTCTGCTAGCAATTTTTTGCCTAACATATAAAATTAACCGATGATGAGATGAATCTACTGACTCTATCCGAAACAAAATTTTAGACCAATGGATATGATAAAGAAAATATTTTTGTCCCTTTCAGGATATCCAAAAGTACTTTGTGGTTCGTTAAATACATTTGAAGTATCGCCACTTTGTAATGTTGGGGAAATTGCTGCTAATTAATGTCCTGCATGTTCCCACAAACAGTCGTATATCAATGACCACAACTATTAATGGCCCAGTGATTCTGTTATTGAACTGAAAATTATTGGGCTCAAAGCCTAATTATGGAAATTTTCAGAAATATAAATCTTGGAATTAATAAAGGATTCAATTAGGCTGTTAAATGGATTGAAAACCCAACTAAATTACTAACACCTTTATGGAAAGAAACTGGATACATTTACCTGGTGCAACCTTTATGTAACTCTACTCCCAACCCAACATGACTTAATTGCCCTCTGATCTTGTTAATCAGGGCATTCAAGGAAGCAGAACATTGCTAGCGGGGCTCATCAACTGAGAAACTTACTTTAAGAGAAGAATTAACAAAGGATCAAAATTAGGAAGTTCCGATCATCAAACCTTTCTATGGAACTGCGGCAATTGCCTGTATTTTGCTCGTAAATGGTGCAAGTCTGGAACTTCCACACTTATGTGCATTAAATCCTCATTAGCTGTTGACTTGTTATTTATGGATTCATTTCCTAAAGAGTCCAGCTGTGTATTTCTGGGAATGCCGGAAAATATAGTGTGTTCCTCCAGAGCCCTCTCCCAAGGGGTCCAGTGCTATGGTTCATTTACATTTGATATCTTATGTTGGCAAGTGGAGAAATATCAATAATCAGTGTGCCTCCAGAGCTGGAGTCAGCAATGTGGATAGGTTTGTTGCTGCAACTAACGTCCGTAGCACTTGTTTGTTTGACAAGCTGAAACATATAATATACAGTGTATTATTATCTATATACTAAAACTTTTGTTTGTTATCTTGATTGTGACTGAACTTCAGCCAAAACGGTACACGATAGCGCGACAATTTTAGGCCCACCTTACTCACCATCGTCACTTTAGTGATAATGCAAGCAGTTTTATTGAAATCGGTGCTATATTTTGAAAGTTATTCACATTTTTATGTTTAAAAGGAGGGGAGGGGGAGGGGAGGAGGGAGGGAGGGGGGAAGGTGGGAGTGGGGGAGAAAGGAGGGGGGGGTTGAGAAGAGAGGGGAGTGGGGGAGGACAGGGTGCTGCACCAATGCAGGAGAGGTTTGGGCCCAACGGGTCCACTTGGTCTAGTATATAGTATATAATTCCAACCAAATTTTGCCAAGATTGACCAGCGTATTGATCACATTGATTTCACTGAGATATTGGGGAAAATGAAAAGAGGTATTTGCTTATCTTTTAAATTATTATAATATTTTTTTTACATATCAGTAAATTTCTACAGTGCTTTAGTTGACATTAAAATTAAAAAAATTCTTTAAATAGTTCTTAGATGTGCACCAACTCTATGTCCACCGAGTGCTTTGTGGCTACTACTTCTTCAGTGCACGTTACAAAGTGTAGCTGTCTCTCATGTAGCAGGAGCGGGGCGGGGTATACTTTGGGCTTAGAAAATAAGGCCATGCAGCCAGACCAGGTGTTCGGGCGTGAGTTGATCATGGGCATGTCAGCGCCAAAATGATTCATGCAAAATATCAACTGCAGTGACTTAATCATCCATTGTCAGGAAACCTTCCACCCATGCCAATAAAAGCACTTCATCTGAAGGTAACATAGAATCATAGAAGGTATTTATTCACAAAATGCTGGAGTAACTCAGCAGGTCAGGCAGCATCTCAGTGGAGAAGGAATGGGCGACGTTTCGGGTCGAGACCCTTCTTCAGACTGATGTCAGGGGGGGCGGGACAAAGGAAAAGGAGGCGCTGCCTGACCTGCTGAGTTACTCCAGCATTTTGTGAATAAATACCTTCCATTTGTACCAGCATCTGCAGTTATTTTCTTATAGTCTTTTTCCTTTGTCCCGCCCCCCTGACGTCAGTCTGAAGAAGGGTCTCGACCCGAAACGTCATCCATTCCTTCTCTCCTGAGATGCTGCCTGGCCTGCTGAGTTACTCCAACATTTTGTGAATAAATACCTTCGATTTGTACCAGCATCTGCAGTTATTTTCTTATAGAATCGTAGAAATCTATGATGAAGTAGGTGGCCACTCAACCCATCATGTTCATGCTAGTTACAATGAAATTGAGTTCATCTCATTTCCCCAGTTCTTGGGGAAGTCAGCTATGACTTTTTAAGGCTTCATGGGGATTTAGGGACACAAACGTTGAAGGTAGACAGAAAATGCTGCAGTAACATTTTACAGAGGGAATGGGTGATGTTTCTGTCACCCATTCCTTCTATCTAGCGATGCTGCCTGTCCCACTGCCTCCAGCATTTTGTGTCTATCTTCGGTGATAACCAGCATCTGCAGTTCCTTCTTACACAAAAGTTGAAGGCCAAGAAAGTTTCATTGTCATATGCACCAGGACTAGAAAAATTAAATTCTCTTTTAGTGCAGTTTTGTAGGCACAATAAACACAACAACACAACAAATAAACATACAATAAATTATCAGTCATTCCATGTAAGCCAGATCATAATGATTCAAGCCAAGGACATAGTGCAATCTTGAAGACAAACTAATTTAGCCCAAAAATACGGGATGTCCCGGCTAATACGGGACAGTTGGCAACCCTATCTAAAGGTAACTTCGGATCATAATAATTTATGATGAAGTAGGAAACCGCATAGCAACCCGCCCGGGCGGCCGCCATTGGTGGTGCGGGAGCACGTGGCCGCTGGCTGGGTGAGGTCACTTGGGGCGCGGGGCGGTGACGTCACCTTGTCCCGTATTTAGGAGCGAGGAAGTTGGCAACCCTCTCTTCAGATGAAGTGCTTTTACTGCTTACCAGTATTTATATTGAAAGTTTCAAACTATGTTGTGATTATTTCAATAATACTCCTATCTCCTGAATGAGCTGGCCTTGAGCTTAAATCTCACTGTAAATTCTTGGGCACAATGTACATGCCCACTCAGATGAAATGTAAAAGTGAGGTCTGTCTGCCACCACAGCGCTACTTTTCAAGATCCCTCCTTAGGGCCAATGTTTACCCCTCAAGCGGCATGGATCGGTGTAATCATGTTTTGTCTTTCTGCTGACTGGTTAGCACGCAACAGATGCCTTTCACTGTACCTCAGTACACGTGACAATAAACTAAACTGAACACATATTCTCTTATGGTAGTCACAAAATGCTGGAGTAACTCAGCGGGTCAGGCAGCATCTCTGGAGAGAAGGAATGGGTGACGTTTCAGTTCGAGACCCTTCCTTTTCCCACACATATTCTCTTTTTGTTATCACAGTACTATTTATGGGAGCTTGCTGAGCAGAGATTGACTGTGGCACTGCCTAAAGTACAACAGCACTCTAAGCTACTAAGATAATTGATTGAACCTTTCCATTAACCTATCAGTAAAAATCAGTACAAACAGCTGCTTCAGGTAATTGGGTTAATCATAACAAAAAATACACAGCTTATTTTAAGAAAAGCAGGATAATATATGTGAACTTATCATTCAATGCAAAATGGAGAGTAACATAACCATACAGTATTTATAATTGGCATCTTCTGAAATTATCATCTATTGTTGCTTTGCATCTGTAGTTAGGACAGAATCAAATGATGATGAGACAACAGAGACAAATATAGCAGCACATATCGTCTTTTACACGAGAAATCATCAAAAGGCCAGAATCCTTTCTAAGGCAGATGGAACAAATCTCTCACCGCCTTTTCAACATTACAACAGCAGCCACACCTGAAAAGTATTCCTTTGCTTGCAAAGGTCTTTGAAAAATCTTAAGATCAAAAAGGCTATATCTCAGAGAGTTTCGTGAAATTGCACAGACAAGAGTTAGCATCGAGCCAAAGATGGGGCTATTAAAACAGGTGAACAGACATGATCTCATAGAATGACAGAAAAGGCTTGAGAGGCTATAGGGGTCTTTTCCTGTTCCTATAATTTGAATTCTTTGTTGTCAAGGTATTTTGCTGATCTTGTCTCGTGCTGACATACAGCCAATGGCAAAGCAGTGAATCATCAGCCATTACGATGTTGCATCTGCCCCCCCAAGCTACCAGCAGCTCCAGGGACTCCCATCTGCACTCCGATTTTCTCCTCTGCACAATAAATAATTCAACAACAACTTTCATTCCTACCGCTCTTTTCATGTAACAAAATACAAAGGTGCTTCAGAAGATAGTCATCAAATAAAAAGACATTTGGCTTTTATAAGGAGATATTTGATCAGATGACCAAAGACTTGGTTTTATGGAGGAAGGAAAGAGAAAGAAAGTGGCAGAGAGGCATTGACAAGTAATTGAAGACAGTAGATTTCACTAACACTCAGGAAGCCAGAAGATGTACAGATACCTCTCGACGCTGTAGAGCTTAGGGAACAAAGATGGAGGGAGAATACTCTAGGAATTAGAAAACAATGATCAGTGTTTTAAAATTCAGACAATGTTTAACCAGGATTCAGTGTAGACCAAAGGCACAGGGGTAAGTGGCAATTGGGATTTGTTGCAAGTTGGAATATATGCAGAAGAGTTGAGGATAAGCTCAGGTTTACAAGCTATCTGACTATTGTGAGATAATTCTTACATGGAAATATTAATAATTCAAAATTCATCGGCCCGACTCCAGATACGTTGTCCCCTGACCTGTTCAATTGAAACCCAGTAAATTCCAGCAAAACACAAACTGCGAACTTGTAGAATTCTCCCTTTCACTATCGAGAAATTGGCAGAGGCAAGGAATACATATGAAAAGTATGGATCGCATTACTTTGACATTGCTTCATTACAAATAAAAATGCAGTGAGTTGATATCAAAGGAAATGTCACATGGTAATGTGTAGTTTATGTAACTTGCCAAATATAAATGACGCCATGATTTTATTAGCTAGCTATTTTCCGCTATTGTCCGGGCTGGAGTAAAATTCCTGAGTTGGGATCTCAGAGATGAGGTCGCGGCCCTTGTTCTGATCTTTGATGGAAAAGCATGATATACGTATTTCCTGTGGCCAACTTGCCCCTCTTTTGAAAGTCTTTCATCAATAATAGGATCTGTCATTTAACTTAATGTCCTTTTTTAAAATTTCTAAATCAAACACACACATGCCTGTATAAGATGGTCATTTTACATACTTCTCAGAACAAGAGCAAAAATAACAGCAAGAAATTCTCTGAATGGTTCATAGATCCAACTCTATCGGTTCTTTACCTATTCTTGTAATGTTATTACTGTTGTAATTTGGTCAAATTTTAGTACTAAATTGCAGTTTTATTCTGGCTAAGAGTATCATTGTTTTTTTTTCTTTTTCAGTTAATTTTACTGTTTCCTATGGATAAAACTACTACAATGCTGTGCAACTGAAATTTTCAATAACAATGCCATTTTTTTCTCCTGTTTTTTTTTTCACCTTGACTATTAATCTGCAGCAGTTTCAGGGCATATACCCTCCCAATCTTTTCAAAGTGCAACAGCAATAAATTAAAGGAACATGTTAACCTGTCCATTGTATTGTTTGTCCTGTTCTTCGGATTTCACAATAACTCCTATTTGCTGTCAGAAACTCAGCACCTCCACCACATTCCTCCCTTTCCCAGCGAAATGTGCACTGATATATCTGTTAGCAGTCAAGGCCATTGCCAGGTAATGTGGCTTTGACTCAGCTTAAAGATTAAACAGAACTCTTATGAGTGAACGTGAGCCTCACCTTTGAAGGCTGTTTTTAGCACAAGCGAGGCAGGTTGACAACCACCACATAAATAATGTGGCATTCATCATCGGGGACCTGATTTGCCCTTTTACATGACACAGAGCTGGACAGACCACTGTGAATAATGGCAACTAGAGACCATGACTTTTTTGTAATACATGGGATGTGACTGTCACTGTGGAGGCAAGCATGTAATGTCCATCCCTAACTGCCCTTTGCAAAGCGATGAACCATTTGAATCACTGTGCTCAGTGTGATGAAGATACTTCCAGTTTAGGTGGGTCGGGAGTTCCAGGATTTAGATACAGCAATGATGAAGGAATGGGGGCATATTTCCAAGTCACAATGGTGTGCAATTTGAAGGGATAATGACTCACTATTCTAAAATGAGTTGCAATTCACTGTTGAAAACAGGGAACGCCTTTGTTGAATGCATTTAAAGTTAAACAATGGTTTGAACATTTGATAGACACAAAGTGCTGGAGTAACTCAGGTGTTCAGGCAGCATCCCTGGAGAAAAAGGATGGGTGATGTTTCAGGTCAGGACCCTTCTTCGGACTGGTTCTTCAGACCAGAAAATCCAATCTGAAGAAAGGTCCCGACCTGAAACGTCACCCATCCCTTTTCTCCAGTGATGCTGCCTGACCCACTGAGTTACTCCAGCACTTTATGTCATATCATATCATCATATCATATATATACAGCCAGAAACAGGCCTTTTCGGCCCTTCAAGTCCGTGCCGCCCAGCGATCCCCGCACATTAACACTATCCTACACCCACTAGGGACAATTTTTACATTTACCCAGCCAATTAACCTACATACCTGTACGTCTTTGGAGTGTGGGAGGAAACCGAAGATCTCGGAGAAAACCCACGCAGGTCACGGGGAGAACGTACAAACTCCTTACAGTGCAGCACCCGTAGTCAGGATCGAACCTGAGTCTCCGGCGCTGCATTCGCTGTAAAGCAGCAACGCTACCGCTGCGCTACCGTGCCGTCTCTCTTTGGTATAAACCAGCATCTGCAGTTCTTTGTTTCTGGCTTACATTTTTGAATCATTAATCAAAATTAACCTCCTGTATAATTATTTAATAAGATGAATGAACATTTCATCACCTTTAAAGTAAGTAAAACATAAAGTTGCTGAAAATAGAAGTCTGAAATGTAAAGTGATGTATTATTTGGTGTCCTCCTCAGTAAGCCATGAAGTTGCTGACTCCAACTACTCACAACTAGCCAGAACAATTTTTATTTACATAGCAATCTTAAAGTAGCAAACGTGTCCCATGCGTATTATCAAATTAAAATTGAGGCAGAACCACAAATTAGGGCTTTTAATCAAGTTTGGGCCAAGATATACTTTTTAGGAAACATCTTTAAATAAGAAAGGGAATCAGAGGGGCTTAGCAAGGAAATGCTTGAACAGAGACTGAATGTCCAAAGCCACAGACTTGATCATAATCATAAGATGGATGTAGATGAAGAAGGCCATATGCTAAGAGGCAGCACTATCTTCAAACTTAACAGAGAACACAGTTGTCAAACTTAACAGAGAACACTTGGAATTGGTTTCCATTCCAAGCTGCATGGTATATTTCTTGCCAGCAATTAAAAGAGAAACAACTTCCAAATCCTTCAACAATTGGAAGGAATTTTAGGACAATCTAACTTGTGGAACAGTTTAAACTCTGTCATAAAAAGTAATAACAATCAAGAATAATGGAAGAAATGTAATGAAAGATAAATAAAGTTCCATTTTAATTATTTTTTTCCACTTAACATCAAATGTAAACAAATAATGATGGGCTCCTAATGTATATCTCCAAGTAGAACCGTTAAGTGGTCAGGAAATTATCAGTTACAGATGTGTTATGTGGAATCTATTCTGATAGAAGGGGGGAAAAGGAACCAGATCCAATTGCTCCAACAAGCTGACAGTTTAATATCTAAAATGACAATTGGAAGTAAATTCATTAAAATGATAGAATAAAGTATAAATGGCTGGCACAAAGTGGTCATTCCATCCTAATTTAAAACACTGCTGGAGAGTCTGGTAACAATTCAATTTATTAGTCTATATGAAACATTTGCACTCTTGCCTTCCAATCATTCAAATAGATGTCAGAAGCCGTGGGGTATTAATACAGTTATATTAATAAGGTCATAGAATCATAAAGCAATACAACATGGAAATAGGCCCTTCGGCCCAACTTACGCTTGCCGACCCAGATGCCTATTTAAGCTAGTCCCAATGGCCAACCTCCCTTATTCTCTAAACCTTTCCTATCGAAAGGGAACATGGCTAGAGTTAAAGAACATAAGAGGCAGGAACAGAAGTAGACCAAATTGCTCTCAAATTTGCATTGCTATTCAGTAGGATCACCATCAATTTGTTTCAACTCCGCTCTCCCATATCATCCCAATCGCCTTTGATTCTCTTGAAGCATCACAAAAGTTCCCTATTTTACACTTGATGTGTCAGTCTATGAAAAGGTTTTTTCATCAATATGAGTGTCAAACTTTGTTGGGTAAACATTCCAATTAAGCGCCTTTGAATATTTGCCCATGTTTCCTGGCAAGCCTGGACAAAATTTATAAAATGACTGCACAATTCAGGGTTCTTCTCTCGACCTCCTCAGTTGGGTTCAAAGCAATGCCGAGCATTTTGTGGGGTACGTATGCCCTAGACTCCACTACAGATTTTTTTGTCAAAGTTTACTCAGTTAATCTCCTTTTCTCCTGAAATAGATACAATGAAGCAGCGTTAAATTCCTAAACTGGGGAATATGCGGACCACTGCTACAAGACATGGCAAAATCTCTTCCAAGTTACTGTGAAACTTTGACCTGGTCCAGCACAATCCTAGTTTCCTTGTGCTGTCACATGAAAGCACAACAGACGATTGATAATGAGAACAATAATCTGCACTCTGTATCTGAGAACTATATTCTGCACTCTGTGTCTGAGAACTATATTTGTCACTGTGTCTGAGAACTATATTCTGCACTCTATATCAGAGATCTATATTCTGCACGCCATATCTGAAAACTATATTCTACGCCACCATTTTGAGCAGCACGGTGGCGTAGCTGGTGGAGCTGGTGCCTCACAGTAACAGAGTCCCGGGTTCGATCCTGACCTCGGCTGTTGTCTATGTGGAATTTGCACGTTCTACATGTGACCACATCGGTTTCCTCCCACACCACAAAGACGTGCGAGTTTATGAGTTAATTGGCCTCTGTAATTTGCCCCGAGTGTGTAGGGAATGTATGCAAAAGAGGAATAACACAGAACTAGTGGTGGTCGGCGTGGACTCAGTGTGCCGAAGGGCCTGGTTCCATGCTGTATCTCTAAACTAAACTTAACTTATCACTTTGTATCTGAGAACTATATTCTGCATCCTGTATCTCCCCTTTGGTCTATCTCTTGTACAAAAGTTTGACTTGATTCTATTTATATATAGTACTAGACCAAGTGGACCCGTTGGGCCCAAACCTCTCCTGCATTGGTGCAGCACCCTGCCTCCCTCCCTCCCCTCTCTCCTCAACCCCCCTCCCCTCTCCCTTCTCCCCCACTCCCCACTTCCCCCCTCCCTCCCTCCTCCCCTCCCCCTCCCCTCCTTTTAAACTTAAAAAATATAACACCGATTTCAATAAAACTACTTGCATTATCACTAAAGTGACAGTGGTGAGTAAGGTGGGCCTAAAATTGTCGCTCTATCGTGTACCGTTTTGGCTGAAGTTCAGTCACAAACAAGATAACAAACGAGAGTTTTAGTATATAGATTATCTGATCTGTTTAGGTAGCATTCAAAACAAAGGTTTTCACTGTACCTCATATCCATGTACCTATCTAATACTGCCTTAAACGCCATTATCGTGCCTACCTCCACTACCACCACCTCAGGGAACATCTACCCAGGCACCCGCCAGACACCAGTGAAAAGTAATTTTTTTAAAGATCTTCAGGAGAAAAAGAAAGGAAGCTGGCAGAGATGAAATGCCAAAGAAAGAAAATAACTGAATAGATGTAGAGTTCCAGAGTAGCTCAGTGAAGAGTTGCCATCCTATGAGTCACCTCCTTCATGTTTCCCAACATACATCCGATCCACATTGCTTGACCTGCTGAGTTTTTACAGGATTTTTCTGTTTTTAATCCAATCTCTAAACATGACATCATTTATTAAATATTCTTAATTGATGTAAAAAACTGTTTTTCCCCAAACCATTCTTCAACAGCTGTTGCGTGTTATCTAAACTGTACTTTGTCTTTTGACAAGCTGGACTACATTCAACCTTCCAAAGGAAATTCTTAAAGACGATTTACTGGCATCATTTACAAACGATGGACGATTTGAAGTGCAAAGCATCATTTGGCAATACATGCTTCCTCTTTTTAGGAGAATCTAACCAAAATAGAATTTATGTTTACTTCACATGGTAACTTGCCCATCAATAGCATCACTTTCCCAGCACCTGTTGAGTATTTCCTTTAACACAGTAAATCGATTTTTTATTGTTTTGGATATAACACAAAGAGGCCACTGTTAAAATGAGGATAGACATAAAATGCTGAAGTAACTCAGCGGGGTAGGCAGCATCTCTGGAGAGAAGGAATGGGTGGCGTTTCGGATTGGGACCCTTCTTCAAACTGAAGACTGAAGAAGGGTCTCGACCTGAAACATCATCCATTCCTTCTATCCAGAGATGCTGCCTGTTCCGCTGAGTTACTCCAGCATTTTGTGTCTATCTTTGGTTTGAACCAGCATCTGAGTTCCTTCCTACACTGTAAACTTGAGATTATGCAATGGGAAGGGTTTGCATTTATAGATGGCCTTATGGTTCAATAGTTCAATGGTTCCTTTGTTATCATGTGTACCAAGCTACAGTATGGTGAAATTCCTTTTTTGCATTTAGATCAGAGGATTATTGCCATATATAAGTACATAATACAAAGAAACACCCCACTGAGTCTATGTGCAAGAGTTGCCAGGTTTTGGCGCATTTCACAGGCCCAACTGCAGCTGGCATAGAGGCCCGCTCCAGCTGCCGCCTCCATCCAGTCATCCCATGAACTGTCCTTCATCTCCTTTCTCAGCTACCTTCAACCTTTGTGCCCCGGGGGCAGGGTTGCCAACTTCCTCACTCCCAAATAAGAGACAAGGTGGCGTCACCGCCCTGTGCCCCACGTGACCTCACCCAGCCAGCGGTCACATGTTCCCGCTCCACCAATGGCGGCCGCCCGGGCTGGGCGGCGGGTTGCTATGCAACCTGCGTTAGGCGGCGCCCGGGCCTACACTGTCTGGGATGGCAGTGGCCCCTGGGCTACAGTGTCTGGGCCTACAGTGTCCGGGCCTTCAGTATCCGGGCCTACAGCGCCATCCGGGCCGAATACGGGACAAGGACGGTCCCGTACGGGACAAACCACTTTAGCCCAAAATACGGCTAATACAGGACAGTTGGCAACCCTAGGTCGGGACCTCCCGCAGACGACCCACGTTATGGGTCAAAGGTGCCAGAGCATGATGCTCATCCCAGAAGTGGATCTACTATCAACTGACACAATTCCACTTTTGTCAGATGATCTACTATCATCTGACACAATTTCTTTGCCACTTGAAAATCTACGTATGTTTGGTTTGATTTAATTTGTGTATAGTATTATCTATATTTCAGTGGATAGCACACAAATAAAAGTTTTTCACTGTATGCACTAATGATGTCAAAGCACTTTACAATGAGCAAACATCTTTAAGAACTGTAGATGTGCTGCTATGAGGGTAGCAGAGCAGCCAATCTCCACATGGCAAACTCCCAGAGACAAAGGGATTCACAAAAGGAGACATAGATGACTTGTGTGTCTTGAAGTGGGAGTGAAAAGTGCAGAGCTTTAAGAAGGGAATTCAAACCCAAGCAAAACAGAAAACATACATACCAGCAGGAGAACAATGAAAATCAGGAAGTATCCTGCAAAGCATTAGTATCCTGAACTTGAAAAGCACGAGGATGGAAAAGGGTAAAACTGAGATGGTGGAGGCAGAGATATTTCAAAGCAAAGCACACATTTTTTCTCTCCGTGAACTGCTACAGTTTTCGTACAGGTGACAGGGGTATGTGCTGGGGATAACCTGAAGTGGCACAGGCCACCAATCTCTTATCACAGCGGCG